>NW_006239404.1:258633-352513 GCF_000226075.1 Solanum tuberosum | reverse complement strand
ATCAGTTTCCTTTCTTATTTAAATGTGAAAACACTTTAAACTCTTTAGGAATACATAGTACCCATATACTCTTTTGAAGAAATGAACTTCAACTCTTACTCTTTACTCAACTCAAAACTCAAGTCTTAAAACAAAGTTAAAACTTTTGGAAAAGACTTTTGGAAAACTCTATGAACTTCTCTTGACTTGACTCTTAACTTTCCTTGAATTGAATTATGGATTCAAGGTTCATGATCTCATGTTATTGATGATTTCATGTTGTTTAAACGTATCTTAGAGTGTAGGAATCAACTAGGAAACATAGGTACGTTTCAAGGGAACTAGTACGGAAAGAAGTGGGAAAAAGTAGAAGACTTGGCGTCCCTGGCTCTCTGAGTAGCGCGGGGCGCCAGACCCAAAACTTCAGAGTCTCGCTTGGGGCGCTCTTGCTGACGTGGCGCCCCAGAGGCCAAACGTCAGAGAACTTTGTGGGGCGCTCTGAGTGGCGTGGCACCCCACCTATTTTCCCAGATTTTTAACGAATTCTCTTGGTGGTTTTCCAACTCTAAACCCTCTAAACTCAATTGGGTCTTTCCCCAAACACTTAGATTCGACTACATACCAAAACTATTCAAGAATCTACTCAAAACCACATCTAATTTCATGGATCTAACTCAAGAACTTCTCCAAACTTAAACAATCTAGATTCAAATGAAACTTTCAACAATATTCATCAAGAACTCATAAACTGTTCTTTCAAGAACATAATTACGCTGAATCAAATCATGATTGGCACGTGGGTGAACTAACCCAATGCTATGTGATCTCACATACGTCGTAGGGATCAACCCTTGGCGAAATCCTCAAGCAAAACTTCAAGAACTTGGCGATTCCTTGCTTTTTCTCCTTTTCTCTCTTCTCTCAAAACCCTAACTTATTTTTCAATAGCGTAAACTGAACCCAATCAGTTTAGACCCCAACTTAATTATCAAAAACGAAATTAATTAATTGGGTGGTGAAAATACCATAATACCCTTCTAAAATCCGGTTTTGACTTTCCTTATCTAGACAATCCAACTTCAAATGGGCATATCTCCCTTATACGAACTCGAAATTGCACAAACTCAGTGGCGTTGGAAAGATAATTCAAAGATATTTCCTACGGTATATTGTATCATACCTAAATCATCGTGATCTAGAATTTATGGTTTTTTGAAGTTGACCCAAAACTTCATACTTAAGTTAATTTTGTCAAATTTTCAGATTTTCGTTGTTTCCAAAAATGACTCTTTCTAGTTGCGGGGTGTTACATTTTCTATCCATTCACCCCTTATACTATGTATTTATACCCTATAACTACCCTTATAACTGATTTTACTCTTCAAAGCTTAGCTCATTTCCTATTCACTCAAACTCTCAAGTTCTCTTAGGTGTTTCTTCTCCAAATTCTCTCTGAGGATCTTCAAGTCAAGCTAGGGTTTCATCAATCTTAGAGGTATCTTACACCATTGTTAGGGCTTTCATTACCAAGTTATGTGAGAATTCACCAATTGATCCCTTTCATCCATTGAGTTCCAAAGAAATCTCAATCTCCAATTCAATTTCACCCAAATTCTCTTAGTGTTTCATATGATTCTTCATGGGTTCAATTTATTGCGATTCAATTCATTATAACTAAATTACATGATTTTCAATTGTTTTCACATGAATCTATGTCTATGTCTATTTTATGAATATGAACTATGATTATGGATTTATGAATTTTGATTATGAATCTATGCATGCTATATGAAATTGTTGATCTATGACTAAATGATGCTTTTAAGATAAGATATCAACTATTTAAGAAATGTTTTCCTCACATATGAAGGAAATCATGATTTATATGCTTAGATAGGTAAGTTTTTTAATGAATGAAGTTATGAAATCATGGTTTTGAAAGGAGCTACCCTAATATGAATTTATAATTGGATTGGTAAGTCTTCATTGTTGCCTTTCCAAGTATTTTTACTATGATATAACATGAATTTGTCTATTTTGTTGGGATTCACTTAGCACCGAGAGGACTTTGAGATAGAGGCTCTCCTGTTAGTAGAGGTCGGGTCTTTACAAGCAATCTCCTTGTCCCAAACTATGTGTCCCCATAGGATTGTCTTAAATGACCTAGCTAGTGGATCCACCTTAGAAATTATGAATGATACAGAGTTATACCGTGACAAGTAAACTCTCTTTTTTCAGTGTGAGGGTTACATCAGATTTCATGTTATAGCTCACATGGTCTCATTATCGATTAACGGTCAATATCCTACAAATTAACTATGTTAATTTTCCAGAAGTCTCTTCAAAGTTTTCTATGGTTTTCAATATGTATTGAACCTTCTAGGAATTATGATTTCTCTTTAAAGACTTTTACGACGTTTCACTTAGTCATATATATCATTTTTGAAGTTCATCATACCATCATGCCTACGTTTTTATGTATTTCCCTATACTTAGTATATTTGTAGTAATAATGCATATTTGTGCCTATATTATCTCATAATATAGGGTCTGACGTCCTCCTCCTGATCTTGGCTAGATCGGGATTGTTCCCCTTTACAGATTAGATTGATGTGTCCTCATATTTTGAGGTCAAGGCCATAGACTGCTTTATTGCTTTTGATGTCATTTGAGTTTTCAGGTTTCGTTTGTGACTTGGGGGTTTTCCTAGTCACATATATGGATATAAGACTTATGTAAGACTTAGTAGTATTATGTGTATTCTCTCATGTACTTTATTGGTATCTTTTATGTCATTTTATGAGTTGAGACTTATATTGTCTATATTTCTTATTTATTGTGTTTCAGTACGTCATGCTTATGTCAAGTGACTTGTTTAAGATCTCTTGGAGTCTTATTCGCCATGTACATTGGATCGTGACAGGCTTTGTATTCAAAGCACTAGGTTTATAGAAAAGTCCTAGGATGTCTAACAAGTTGCGTCGAGTAGAGTCTTGTTCATAAGTGTGAAGCACGTCACATTCATGAATAGGAGGCTACAAGACGTTTAGGAAACTTCACTTCTTTCACCACTCTAAAGTTGTATAATAGAGTTCATCTCTATAAAGGTCTTTCTTCTAACTCTTGTCTGATGCTTTCCAGGATATGTCTCCTCAAAGAGTTAATGCAAGAAAGAATGCGGGCAACAGTGTAAAGCCTGAGGTTCCTTGAGTACCAGTTAATCCTTTGGCTGAGCAAGTGTCATATGCTGAGTTTCGAGCCACTTTCCAAGTATTGGCTCAAGTCATGACTGCCCAAGCTAATGGAGAGGTCGTTGCTCCCGTGAACCCAATGGTGGGTATGGCGGAAACAAGGGTGATGTACTTAACTAGGATGAATTGTCATGACCCAAATTACACCATAGATGTGACATGGTGTATAAGACCCTGATAGGCATTACACAAGCCACTTGACATACATTCAACACAACATAATAGACAAAAGTAGGAAATCTCATATCAATAGAAGAGTTTGACATAAAAGTGGAAATGTAAGCATAGTTTTGATAAGTCAATCTAATACATCAAAGAAATAATGGGGATGTAACCCGTACACCACGCATAATATTCAAAAATCATCAATATGAGCTATGTAATGATACAACCCACACTGCCAAAACTATCCTATATCGTGCCGCGATATAGGACACCTCAACTAAGTGGATCTACTAAGCAATAAAGATTAATCTAAAAAGTATGATCCTTTACTCATGTTGGCAAGACATGATTTATGAGGATTTTGAGTTGTCTGAACTCATCTCGATATCTGTGCTCAATAATACTCCCAATAATACATATGCTCATGATCAAATGTATAAATTTACTCTTTCTCTAGTTTGAGATAATTGCTCAAACTATCCTCTTAAAAGAGGTAACTACTCTGAAATATCTCTGAACTCATAAACTTATTTAGAAATCAAAGTTTCTATTTTCTCAAAATAATACTCTCTTTCTTCATGTAAAAAAAAATATTTGGGAAATACTTAGTTCCCTTATAATCTTTCTCAAACTCCTCTTTACTTTATCAAAAACTCAGTTTAAAACACAAATATTGGCTTTAAAATATTCTCAAAATTTATAGCTCAAATTAGGGTTCATGCTGGAATATAAACATGAACAAATCAACTCAAGGATTTCAATAACAATATAAAAACTCAATAATCAGAACTCAAGAGCACATAACTCAACGATACTACTCATCTTAAGAATACTCAATTCATAGGGTTCATGCTGAAATATAGTCATGAACGAATCAACTCAAGAATCTTAATGCATAACATATAGCAGTTCAATAATTAGGAATAAAATTTCAAAAAGAATCAGGAAATTAAGAACTGAGAACTCAACATCAACTCATCTCAAGAATACTCAATTCTAAGGATAGAATCCTAGATTACTCTTTTATTGATTGAAAATAGATGTAGGTCATGATGATGAACTAGTCCAACACTATGATAGCCTTACATACCTAGAAGAATAAAGTTCTTTAAGAATCTTGAAGAAGAACTTAATTAGAATCCTAGTAACCATATCTTGATGGAGCACCATCAAGAAAACCTTTCTTGAGATTATTGAATTAGCTTCTTGAAACTCTATGACCAAAAATTAGGATTCTTATTAATGATTCATAATTGTATGAAGAAATTTAAGTAGGAAAGAATGAAGTTCTTGGAAAGGACTTACCTTGAAGAAGATTGAAAGAATCATGAATGGAAGTCTTCTACTTTGATTTTTCCTTAGGGTTTAAGAGAGAAGAAAATGTTGGATTAAGAGATGAAAGTCTGATTGGTTTGGGCCTATAATTAGTTAAGAAATTCATTTATGGTTTTCTTAGAGGTAAAAAGAAAAGAATGACCCTTTTTAATGTTTTCCCGCCGACTAATTCGTCACTACACTATATCAGGTTACTACAATGGTCATAACTTCCTACTAGGAACTCCGCTTAACGCAAAACTGCTGGTGTTGGAAAGAAGTTTCAAATACCTTTAATTTGATAGGTTATGGGCCACGTAATTCTTTAAATTCTAAGAGATATGGAAGTTGACCCAAGTAGAATCTTGTATCAAAACTTACTCGGTATGGAAACTTTCAACTCAACTCTGTGTTAGGGGATTCCAGATTCATTCTCACACTAAAGAATTGACCTTTACACATATGGGCAATTTAAGAATCACCCAGTATGATCTTATTAACAAATGAAGAATGGCTTGAGTCTTAACTTAGAATTTTTTTTGGGGTGTTACACATATTTTAATGAAGTTAAGTTAAATCCTACAGATATATAGGTTGTGATTTTTTATCCTTTACGAGCCGGGGTTTTCCGTGATAAAATATTATATTATTACTTTATTTTCTTTACATAACATAATTATTGTAATCAGTAAAGGAATAGATTGAATATACACGTTCCTGGGGGTCAGTATTCCAACACAATACTTCATAATCATCACAAGTAGGGAATATTTAAAATCTTATATATATTACTAAATAAAAAGGTAGAAATGTGTGCAACGTAATGCGTAAAGATATATAAACATACCAAGCATCAATAACCCTCGAATATTTTCTCTTGTTGAATTCTGTTTCGAAGATTGCTTATTTTCTTATTTTCTAGTTTAATTTCAGTCTTTTTAGTTAATCAAAATCACTTCAAAGAAGTTGCTTGAATAAATAATTAGTATTAGTTTATTATAATAAATAGTCAATTATAAGACTTTGTGGAATAATACTCAATCTTATCATCAATTTATTACTTGTTGACTACATATACTTGTGTGTGCATTTGGAAGCAACGTTTTGCTCATGTTAGCTAGCTGGAAGTCATCATAGTTCACATCTATAAGCAAGATCTTATCCTAATCTATGTGATGTCAAACCATAATGTACTAAAGTAACTAATTTGGTTATCTAGTGAAGTGACCTTAGTTTTAAAATTATTTTTCAATTTTTCCATTTACATGAAAAAGGAAATCACCATAGCAAATGACAGGTGACTTACTCCATACAAAATCTTCATAGTATGATGACATTGTCATTCCATTAAACTAAAGCTAATTAGTAATTAATCCACTAATTAGACGCGTTAACAATCACTTTTTCTTTGGACAAAAGCCACCACCTTCTTAATTAACATTTGGTATAAAGAGGTTATTGTTAAAATAATCCCTAACAGACAAACATATGATGCCAAATTAGGTTATTATAATATTAACAAAAAGAAAATATGACCCCATGCCTCAATTCATATATCAAATTTCATAGACAATTTTTCACATGCCAAGAAGAAACTTATTGCTTTTGTTGGCCATGTTTAGTTATTAACATAACAAAAGAGATTAAATTTAGAGTGTTATTAGACAATGAGGGCCCATGATATGTAGATTCTCCAAGAAGTCCCATCAAGTAGGAGCATCACCTTTATTTATATAATTGAATAAATAAATGAATAATACAAATCACAAAGATTTATTTTCAGCTCAAATACTCAAACCAATGTTGATAATTAAGTCTTGAAAGTGATATTTTATATAAATATATATAATTGTTTAATCAACACATATTTTCTATGCAATTAAATACATAGGTGGACGTCATTTATATTTAACAGTTTCGATTGAACTAAGTAGTTTTAACCTACGGAATACAAATCTCGTTATATGAAAAATCACTAAAATAATTTCTAACATGTTAAATTCTTACTTACTATTTCAAAGGCAAAATATATTTAGTGCTAATAAGTTCCAAGAATCTTATTGTTCTATCTTATCGAGTTTAAATCCTAAATTCATCTCCCTATAAACTTTTTAATAATTCTAGAGTTTCAACAACAAATGCAGGGTATTACATGCCATTTTACTTGTGGAAAATTAAATATAAAGCCATAAATACTATTCGATCTATCTCATTTTATGCGACACTCTTTTTTTTAGTCTGTCTCAAAAAGAATGTCCTATTACTACAATTAATCACAGAGATATCTAAGAATTCATGTTTTAGACCACAAGTTTCAAAAATCTCTCTTTTTTCTTAAACTCTGTGTTAAATCAAAGGATGCTACATAAAATGGGACGGAGGGAATAGTATAGTATAGTCATAGTCAAAAGCATTTATTAATAATGGCAATGGGCACATCCCTAATTCATTTCAAATATCACCTGCATGTGTCAATTGCATTAACAACATTTTCAAAGATGGTGGATCACAAAGGTATTCACAAAAGTAAAATATTACTTTAGAAGATTTACTACTACAAAGTTCTTTAATTTATTACTCCAAATGCTATCAAATATTATAAAATCATAATGTTTGCTAATTTTTTTATTTGTATTTATTCAGGATTAGTGTCGGAAAGTGTTAAAGGCTTAAGAAAATCCTAAGCTAAATCCATATATTTAACTCCTAAAGAAAGCTAATTGGCACTAAGCATAAAGCAATTAGTTACTTTATTCAGGTTGTTTACTAAGTTAGTTAAAGTAATCATGGTGTTTAGTTAAAGGGTTATTTGATGGAGAAAGTAGTAAGAATGTAATTAGCAAAATTTAGACGAGTTGGTGGAATTTACTTTTAAATTAATTAAAGAAACAAATAGTAGTATAACATAAAGAGGTAGAAAGTCCACCAATTATATATGCTTTATAATTAATCACTTGTTCTCCCTATGGTCCTTCATTTTTTTAAAGTCCACCAAATATATATGCAATTTAACGTCACATATTATTCCACTTTTACCTAAATATATAAAACAAAAAAATTCCAGACTAACATTGAGTTGATAATTTACCCAGAGGAGTCTCCACCATAAGATTACTAAATTATTTATATCTTGATCATTATCATAATCCCACATCATTATTCTTACACGTTTCTTTGTTATTCCCTTTTATATTTTTATTAGGGAAAATGCAGAAGTACCCCCAATCTATGCCCGAAATTCCAGAGACACACTTATACTATACTAAGGTCTTATTACCCGCCCTCCCCCCAACTTATTTTATAAATAATTTTCTACTCCTTTTCGGCCTACGTGGCACTATCAACCAGATAGCTTGAAAAAAATGTTAACACGCGCTGGACCCAGAAGATAGTGCCACGTAGGCCGAAAAGGGGTAAAAAATTATTTATAAAATAAGTTGAGGAGGGGGGGGGGGTAATAGGACGTTAGTATAGTGTAAGTGTGTCTCTGAGATTTCAGGCATAGGTTGGAGGTACTTATGCATTTTCCCTTTTTATTATCTCATTATTGATTTTTCTAAACTCCACCAACCGCTCAAATCTTTTACATTATGCAAAATCTACTGTTGTGTGTTTATAAAAAGATTAAATTTGTTTTTTGATATATTCTTTAAATTTCAAGCACTTCAACAGATTAATACTATTTTAATATCATTATATCAACTCATCAAATTCAACGCAACTCTTTCAATATCATTATATCAACTTTTTAATTTTTTTGAGCTAGGTTTTATTATACTAACTTTATATTATATTTTTTTCATTGAAATCTTTTATTATTTACATTCTTACTTCATCCGTACTCTCTCGCTCGGGATTTCACTTATAGGATTATATTTAATATGTTATAATTATTGAAAAAATTACACATTAGCAAAACTAGTGATACAAAGTTTATGAAACTAAACAAGAAAACCTAAAAAGATCAAAAGAAGCATGTCGGAATGACTTTCTTTGTCTCTTTTTTAAATCATTTCTTAAAAAACACGAAACATGATATGATATAATGTTTACGAATCAAATTCATGCCGGTTGTCCTAATATAAAAATTATATGCCACAAGCTTCCAAGTTAATTATGTTGGTCAACAATCTTTTAATTTACATTGTTAAATTAAAAGAGTGTATTTGATACGAAGAGAAATATTTTTTAAAAAACACTTTTTAAATTTTATATGTGTTTGACTAATTTTTTTAGAAAACAAATTTCTTAAAAATAAAAATGGGTTTACTTAAGAAGTAGAAAAAACAAGTTCATAAGTAGTAGCCTATTTTATTCGTGGATCGATTCAATTATAAGGTCATTAAAAAAAGGATAAATTTTACGAATCACATGGTTTTAATATGAAATTACAATCTATCCCTCTTTAGTTTGTAATTACATTAATCCCTTAAAAAGTAACACACACCGGATACATAATATGTAGCTCAGATACATTAAAAACTAGCTCGGATACATAATATGTAACTCGAATACATTAAAAACTAGCTCGGATACATAGTATGTAACTCGGATACATTAAAAACTAGCTCGGATATATTATAAAATAAATCGAATACATAATATGTAGCTTGGATACATTAAATACTGGCTCGGATACATTAATATGTAGCTCGGATATATTAAAGAAATAAGAGATTTTAGAGATTTTTAGAATTAGAAGGGGATATTGGAAATAAGGGAAACATATGACGTGTATTTTAGTAAATTTTCCTTAAAAAAAATAATGACGGCCCATTTTTGAGAGGCTTTCATTTTTACTGAAAGATGCACTCTCTCTCTCTCACACACAATCAACTCTCTCTCTCACTCTAAAAGAGAGAAAAATAATGAATGAAGGTTAAAAAAGAAATAGGATACAAGGTACGCACATGACCTACTTGGGTGGTTGAAGGTACCATGTTAGCATTAAAGGTGCATAAAAAATACGAAAATATGAGTTGGAGGGGTAATAGGACATTAATTAAGTTAAAGTATGTTGTAGGAATTTCGATTATAGTACAGGGGTACTTGTGCCTTATCCCTATCATTTTTTTATGGTAGAAATTTTGATTATAGTACAGGGTATATATCTTATGATAACTTTCGCGTAGTAGTCATGATGAGTGAGATTTTCACTTCACTCAGCACCAATGACACAAAGGGAGAAGCATCACTTATATATTACTACGTCCGTCTCATATTACTTATCCACTTTTATTTTTATACATTCTTTAAGAAATAATAAATATGAAATATACTTTTAGTAATTTACCTTTTTTACTCTTTTTAATACATTTTATATTCCTGTATCTTATCCATCAATATTAGGATTAACAACTGAAAAACTTTTTCAGAACTTCATAATATATACTTTAAAAAAAATTAATTTCAAGAGAAAAGGGGGAAAATTACATTAATTTTTTTAATTTTATAAATTAACAAGTAATTTGAGATAGATATTTTCAGTAGTGTGGACAAACAATATAAGATGAGAGAGTACTTGAAGAAATTCTAATATTACCTTCGTCACATATTAGTTGGCCACCTTACTAAAAATATATTTCGTAAATTACTTGCCCACTTATTAAATCAATCTAAAATTAAATAAAATTTTCTCATTTTACTCTTATAATTAATACTCTTTGAATGCCTAAATAAATATAATTGAGAAGTTTTTCAAAATTTCTTTTAAAAGAGTTCATTAATTACTTGTATCTATTTCAAGAGTAAATTTCTTAAATAGTCATTCATATTTAGAAATTTACCCTAATATCACTTTTGTTTCTTTTAGCGCAATAACATTACCTAACTATTGTTATTTTTCTCAAAATATATTCCTCACTTCCAATGGATGCCATGTTACATTATTCTTTTATTCATTTAACAATTAATAAAAACTTGTGTAATATCTTTATGAGCAACTTCTTTTAGGTATATTCAATTGAAACATTTAGTCTATGAGTTTTATTAACTTATAGTCTTTACTTATATATATTTTTTTATAATTAGTTTATAAAAATATTGACAAACAAATAATAAGCATTTCCTTTGTCCCTAATTACTTGCCAACTTTTCTTTTTTTAATTGTCCATTTTGACAAATTAAGAAATGACAATTTTTTTACCTAATATATCCTCAATTAATGATTTTTAGAAAGGTACAACTTCTTGAAAATCTTAAATTTTTAATTTATCCACTTCATAATTTATAGGGGTAAAATGGTAAACTCACTATGTCAATCATTGTTTTCTTAATAGGTGTGCCAATTCAAAAGTGGACAAGTAATTTGAGAGAGAAAGTATTAATTAATTTTAATTTGATTATCTTTTATGAAATTCAAAAATAAGGTAAATCTTCAATTGAATACCTAAAAGAAGTTGCTTATAGAGACATTAAATGAGCTTTTATTGTATTTTTAAAATCTTTTTTATTAAAGGAATAATAATATGACATGACATCTAATTAGAAGAAATAAATATATTTTAAGGAAAATATGTATAATTGAGTGATATTGTGGTTCTAAAAGAAATAAAAGTGATATTATAAGTAAATTCTTAAATATGGTTGACTATATGTCTATATCTAACGAATCTACTCTCTATTTCAATGGTATCTATTTATGAAAATTTTTATAATGGTAGAGGTCCAACCAACAATAGTTGTGTGACTCTCCATTGATTAATTGACACTTGAAATGTGTTTATTTCTTTACCTTTTTACCATCTCTCTCCTACTCACCCTTCTTTTCATTCATTTTCTTATTTTCTTACTCCTAATAAATATTTCTTAACTTCATTTTCTTAAGATGTTGATATATTGAATAAAAGAATTAATAAACATATTTTTTTTATCACAATAACTAAAAATGTTTTTAGGACTGAGTATTTAAAATACTCATATCATTCAATATTTTTAATAATATCAAATTAACTCAAAAATATTTAGTGTTTTCTCAATTACTAGCACCTAAAAAAACAAATTAATTCAAATTTAGTTTTCCATATTTTTTTAAAATTATGTTTTAGTTCATATATTTATAGTCATTGTTCTTTTAATTTTATTTTAATTCATATATTTATAGTCATTCTCTTAACAGAGAGTATCCGTTATTTTTCTTAATTTAAGTTATAATTTTTTAAAATACTTAATAGAAAAACGTTGAAAAATATATATTATAATTGAATGTACGTAAAGACACAAAAAATGAATTCTAATAATGTTAAGGTTGAATGATATTATTATTATAATAATAATAATAATAATATAATGAGTAATTAATTTAAAATTATATGGAACCGATTGATTCTTGAAAATAAATTAAGCATTGTAGGTTTTAATTTAAAAGACTTAAATTTCGTTTTGTGACCCGCGTCACCTGTATAAAATTTTAAAAATGTTTATGAGTCCGCCACTCCCTATCCTGTTATGTCTCGTTGTCATTCTTATATTTAAATATGGTTATGGTGAAAGAAAAAGTATGTGTAATTTCAAAATAAGATTTAAAAAAAAACTTATCAAATCAATTTATATGCTAAAGTAAATTAGTTTGTATTTTGAGTTAATTTGATTCTATTAAATATACTGAATAATGTTAACAATTTTATAAGTGTTTAAGTTATTTTAACAGAAAATGTATTTATCAATATTTTTTTTTATCAAATGTATTAATTATTTAATTATGTTTTGAGAATTAGATATTTATTAGGAGTAAAAAAAATTGAAAGAAAAGAAAGGTGAGTAAAAAAGAGATGGTAAAAAGGTAGTGGACTCATTATCCAAGTGTCAATTAATTAATGGAGGGTCACACAACTATTGTTGGTTGGACCTCTACCATTGTAAATTTTTTCATCCATTTATATGTCCTTTGCTATTAAGTATATTTTTCATAAATTAGTTTGATATCCATTAATATAAATAAAAAATAAATTAATAAAATTAATCAACTTATTTATAAAAAATAAGTATCATATAAAATAACTAGTGATCAACTAATATGAAATCGACATTAAAAGTTAGGACTTATCTCAAATCATTAAAGTTTAAACCGCCCGACAAACTTTGATGTAATAAGTCCACCGACCCATGAAATATAAATAAGTCAAAATTATTTTTTTCCCAACAATAATTAACTGCTACAACTACCATATGAGAAAAAAAAAAGGTGTAACTGTATTTACGTACTAGATTTAGGAGTCTTAGGCTGATATGGGCTCAATAAATATTATTATTTTAATATTAATTTATGTGATACAGATAAAATTGATAAAAATAGGTGTTTGATATTCAGTTCAGGATTGTTAAATTTTGGGTTCACTGATTCGCTAATTGGTAGTTAAAAGTAGATATCAAATATAAAAATTTTAAATTTTTGTTTGGTAGTTCGATAACCGGTAAATTAAACTTCGATTTGGTATGATATTTGGTAATACTGTTTTGAAGTTGTAGCCGATTGTATTACAAAGTCAATATGATTTCTCCAATTATTTACATTTTTTTTCCGTGTAGAGGCACAATATAATAGACGATCAAAGAGTAAGAAAACATCAAGAAAAACAAATTCATACAACTAAAAGACATATGTATTTGAGTTGTTTATGTTTATTCTTTAACTTTCTCTTTGGGCTTGTACTAATGAGTAATGAGCATGTTGATGTATGACCTTCATTAAGTTAATAATTCGGGTATTCGGGAAATACCGAATACCAAATGGTACTAATGTCTCATACCAAATTCAAAACCAAAAATTTTACTTCCGAATACCATATCGAATACCAAATTATCAAAAAATATATGATTCGGTTCGGTAATTCGATTTTTGGTATTTTATTCCCATTCCTAAAATTGGAGAGTCAATTAATTTTTTTATGTTTTTAAAAATATTTGAAGTTGTTAATTAATATGATTTATTATAATTTTTCTATGTCATTTTCAAATAATATATGTTACTCCATCTGTTATTATTAATGTGGAACATGAGAGATTTTGAGAGTCAACCAAATTTTATACGATTTTGAAATATTTAAAATTGTTAATTATTGTAGATTATAATACTTTTTATGTGATTTTAAAAAAATTAACGAAGCAACCTAGCTAGAAAATGAATATTCCTTTCATCCCAATCGAACCTCCTCAAACTACAACCTGCACAGAAATCAGCCAAACCTAACAATTCTACTAGTAACAACTCACAAGGCTCAATAATCACAGTCCAATAGTCGTAGTTCAACGGCCAATACGTATCAAGTAAGTCAATCTCAATGTCAAGTAGATCAATCACAAGTAATAAGAGTATCAATCACAATTAACAAATAAGTCAAATATAAGAATCAAAATGCATAGTCAAATTCTTGTCGGAACCATTTTCCATCGATTTTATATCATGTCACTTGTCAGAACTATTTCCCATGATTTTATATCATATCACTTGAAGAAATCATTTCCCATAGACTTTATATGATGTCACTAGCCGGGATCATTTCCATCGGCTTTATATCACTAGCCGAAACCATTTTCCATCGATTTTGTATCACAAGTCTCATCAAGCTGTACAACAATCAATGCACATAATAAGTAAACTCATACCATAAGGAAGAGACGACAATTCGAGCAATTCAAGTCCTTATCATGCTATCAATCACTTCATCAATCAATCAAATAGGGGTCATGTTGTGTCCAAAAGCACACGCAAGTGCACATGGTCACTCAAGTAGTACAACGACTCTTTCGAGCCGGATTATCGAATTCAAGGGACTTCAAATCACAGACAACAACTTTGTTAAGTTTAAAATAAATTTACTTATGCGGCAAACAATTTTAGAAACTTGATTATAATTACTAAGTTGAACAATCTCGCAAATTAAGTACTACAATCAAACAGTTTTAAACAAGAGAATTTCACAATATGGGAAAGTAATCTAGGGTTGCAGCATAACCCGATTTCCGGCATGAAATTACTTTATCCTAGCATTCGACAGACTAACATCATTATGAATTTGCAAGGTTCATTTTACGATCATGGTCTCCCAACCTCTAATCGCCTACCACCATTGACAGCCTAACTACATCGTTGAGCGGGGATAGACATGAACCAATGGCGGAGCATTAAGCTATCTTCTTGCATATTAATCAAGTGCGGTATATAGGTATAAGACTATCCTATATACAAAACACTCTAAGTGCGGTATATAGGTATAAGACTATCCTACTCTAGAGTGAACACACTTCTCACATTCTTTGGTCTATCCCTCTATTCATCTTCCGAGTTCAAGAGCAGACAACAAGTGTATCTTAATGTTGATCATGCATTAAGATAGTTAAACAAGAATGTAAGCATAAATCACAAGAAAGCCTATCTCATGCTAGAAACAAATACTAATATACCATTAATTGTAGTTGCAACCCTAGAAAAAGGGACTTTAGCTACTCATAGAACAAAAGATTATCAAGTAATGTTTATGGATCATGAAAAAGTTTACCAAAATGAAGGAGTAGAAGAAAAGCCCTAGAAAGGGTTAGCCAAATCACCCAAATCGCTACTCTCCCGTTTTTCTCAAACTGGATATCCCATGAAATAATACACTTAAACTATTTATGGTCTAAAATAAAATACGTGGCCAATTTCTGGTGTCCAGGTCCGCGATGCGGACCTGTTCTCTCTCCTATAGTTGCACACAGATGAACCCTCTCCGCGACGCGCTCCCATTACACATTCCACTGTTAAGTGAAATTCCATTTCTGCGCACGCAGATTGGCTCCGCAACGCGGAGATGCTCCTTCGTGGTGTATTCTCCAGCTTCTTGGCCCTTTTCCCCCACAACTTTGTCTTCTATTTTCCGACCTCTGACCAGGTGCCCTATTTCGGCTCGTTCTTCTATGCTTTTCACCCTGAAACATCTAATCATATTGGTTAGAAAAAGCGACATCAAAAGACCCTCAAAACTTAATTTTGACTACTAAAAAATGCTCTCAACTTAGATATATATGGGATAAATTGGTTATCAGGCGTATAAATACGCCCAAGAGCACCACCCCACACTTACAACTTTGTTCGTCCTCGAACACTTCTACACTTTCAAGACAACAACTCTACTACACTACCCCTAATGGCATTTCAACTTTGGCCACCATAACTATCATAGCTCCACACCACATTACAAAAACTATGCATTCATTAGGACAACTCGTGCAAGACCATCTAGCCTCAAGAATAGACTCTTATAATGCAGCAAAATCATGCACAACTTTTGGATCCCCAGATACATCAGTTATCAGACCTCATTAAACATGTGCCCTCACCACAAATGAACACCCTAATTTACTCATACATAATATTTTCATACAAAAATGGGTGCGGGAAGCAATTTCGCTCGCTCTCGAAAGAATTCACATGCCACAACCAACGAACCATAGGCTTGCCCTTAGTGTACTGCCTCACTACTTTTGAGAATATGGAAGTTCAAGATCAATTAGGTCTTTAAAGGGTTGTAATGCATGCTAGGGGACCAGTAGGAACTATTTTTCAGATATACACAGATACTGCCAAGCGCTTTAATGCACACAAACTTCTATATTTTTTTTCCTTTAATAACCTCCTTCTTAAACTCCTTTTCTTGTAACCATTGGTCCCTTTTTACAAAGCATTTACATTCACCTCCCCCCACCATTTTCATTCTCACTTCATTCATCAAGGTTTATTCATTTATTGATTTTATATATATATATATATATATATATTATTATTATTATTATTATTTTATTTTTTTTATTTGAATTTCTGATTATTTTTTTATTGAGCCAAACTTATGTTGGGGCTTGCCACTAAACTTCTGCTTCCTTCATTCTTGTTTACACAAAGCGCTTAGGATCTTTTGGATCCCATTTATAGGCCAGAGAAGGAATGAGTATTAGCTTCAAAAGAGGCTACCAAAGAATGAGTTCAAGGCTCGAAGGGGTTAACTAGTGATATACATCAAGGTGGGTACATGAAGGCACAATCAGGGCTATCAAAGAATTGCCTATATCATATCCCAAATTCCTTATCCTCTTTTTTCGCTATGCAGACACACCGGGCAAGTTCTGGACCTCAATTAATAGCAAGGAATGCACAAATCTTACACACTTGGCACACATTCAACTTAGAACTGATCACTATATACTACTTCCCAATCACTGACACAAATCACACGCCAATTAGAGTCATATAAAAGAGCCTAGATGTCTCAACACAAAGTCATCCAATGTTTTCACTTTCAATAACATTTAAAACACAGTTGTGCAGCCTTAGCCAAAAGCCAACACTACAGACCCGAATGACGAAAACGACCCTTAAGAGGGTCGTCATCCATCTATCATAGGGCAGCTTGACTCAATTATGACAACTAACTCAATCCTAAGAAACAAAATCTTTTTTTTTCTACAGTTCAAAAGGACTGTCCTTGGCTAAAGAACCGAAAACAACTACCAAGGAACCCAAAACAAAATAGCAACCGCCCACAAAAACTATTATAAAAGCTATTTACACAGACATAGTCCTCACCCCACACTTGCAACTCAACATTGTCCACAGTGTGACAGAAGTAAAAAAGAAAACAAGGTAAGGCGGGTGGACTTCCTTGATCATTCATCCATGTCGGCATCACCACCGGTGCCTTCAATAGCCAAAAGGTCACCCTTCTCTGCTTCCGAATCGGATTCACTATCCGACATGGTTCGCCTCTTATCCTCATCGGTTGGGACATCATCCCATACGGGTTCGATAAATGCACGTCCAAGTCCAAGTAATGCATGAGCTTGTTCATTCAGGGGGTACTTCGTTGCAACTTCATCCAACTGCTCCTGAGTTGACGCTCGACATCCATTTCTATGATGCAACATCTCCAATCCAAACATGCGCACCATGATCATCTCATCCCTCCAGTTGCGCTCTGCTGTGGTGAGGGTGGGTCCATGCATGTTCTCCGGCCCCTTTGTCTTCGTGATATCTAGGGGTGTGGTGAACATAGGCGCCATGTAGTCCACACTCTCTTCTGGAACTCCAGCTCGCATACATAAATTAGTAATTAGTCCCCCAAATGCATACCTTCGACCTCAATGTACTCTAGCCTTGCGCATGGCCAATTTTTGCACCGCTCTTACATTGATGGGTAGGTCCTTCATTAAAGCATAGACCAAGCATACACGATCTCTCGTCACCTCGGTAAAATGCAGCCCTGGTATCAAACAATTCATGACAATTTTTAGCCATACCCGAGCTTCCCGATTCATGTGAGCATAAGGATATGATTGGTGATAACCACGGTGCCCATGTCGAATCCATTTCGCAGTGGAGTGCGCCCCACATAAAGCATGTCGAATCTGTTAATACGGAGGGCTGATATTGATCCCCGTGAGGACATCAGAAGAGGCATCTGCAGTCCCAGTATTTGATTTATAGCTGAAGGTGTTAGAGGGACCTCCATGCCCCGCACAATTACAATGTGAGAACGGGCATCGGGCTTCCAATTTGCGTAGAATTCCTGCACCACACTAACATTACACTCGGATGGATCCTGAAAAATGAAACCCATGTGCAGCTCTTGCAGGCAACGCTTAATGTGTGGGAACTCCCTCTCTAGGTTGACATCATCAAGTATCACATCCGAGAAGTACTTGACTTCCGTGTGTGATTTGTACCACTTCTTGCCCTCCGATGTAACAGTCTTGGCCCCGTAGCGCTGAGTTTGTCCTCTTGGAACTGCGGGTGCCGGGGGAATTGTAGTGCCCGTTCTTACTCTCTTACGGCTGCTAAACACCACCGTTTTCCCCAACCTTTGTGTGCTAGACATGGTAACATGCAATTAGACAAAACTCATATCAGTTATTGAGGCTCAATAATGGAGGGCCACCCCATACCTATTCTTGAGCACAACTTCGCAAACACCATGGTACTCAGACTTCCCAATGGTATTTTCAGCATATGATTCTCCTAATGCACCCCAATCCAAACATAGAAACCCAAACATCTCAGATTCTACTCAAGAATTTGAACCAACACACATCCTTCTACTCCAATCACTACCCTCATAACCTATTTGCCACTCAAGACTTGTAGTAATTAAGCAGAAAACCACAAAGAACAACAATTTAAGCATACTAGACTAACTTAACCACCACCCACATGAATATAAGCCCTAACTTAAGTAAATCATCCATAGGAAGAAACAATAGAGCATAGGCTACATACATGTCATGTTTAGATCCACAAAAACTGAAAAACTTGGTGAGGAATTCCAACTTCGCGACACGGATTTGTTTTTGGGAAGAGTTAGGGTTGAAGGAGAAAGGGGAATAAGAAGTTTAGGAGAGAAAATAGAGTTGAAGGGGTGGATTTGGGGATTAAAAGGGAATAGGGGTTGGGTTCAACCATTTTAGTCGGGTAAAACCCAACTTTTTAAATGAAAATTCCCGAAAACTTACCAGGTCCGCGACGTGGAGCTGTCGCGGACATGCCTTGTTATTTTCACAGCTTTGCATGGGGCATCAATCACATGGAGGGAACAAGTCCGTGACGCGCTCCTGTCGCGGACTCCACTGGTTTACACGCCCAAATTTTCTTGGGGTTGTCCCCTTGCAGAAACAAGTCTGCGACGCGGTAAGGTCGCAAACTTCGCTGTTTTCTCGCCCCAAAAATTGTTTGTTTTTGCTCTTTACAAGTTACAACTTTTAAGATTACTACACTAACCTATAACTAAAATTAAACCAACTAGCCTATTCAAATAAAATACAACGGGACTATCTTCTAAATTACAAAGTCTCGGGTTACCTCCCGAGTAGCGCCTGATTTAACATCGCGGCACGACTCAGCTCCCCTCATTCATTGCTCAACTCTAGACTTTCTTCTTGTCGAATCACTTCTTGTCCGAAGTAATGCTGGATTGCCTTCCTTCATTCCATAACTCTATAGCGCCATGGTCAGTCATGCACACCACCTCGAATGGTCTGCTCCATTTTGATTTCAACTTACCTGGAAACAACCTCAATCTAGAGTTGAACAATAATACCTTTTGCCCAGGCTCAAAAATTCGAGGCACAATATGCTTATCATGCCATCGTTTGGTCTTCTCCTTATAGAGCTTAGCATTTTCATAAGCATGGAGTTTGAATTCCTCCAATTCATGTAGCTAACTCATCCTTTTCTCCCTGCTAGTTCTGGGTCCAGGTTCAACTTCTTCATTGCCCAATAAGCCTGATGTTCTAATTCAATTGGAAGGTGACACACTTTACCAAACACCAAGTGATAGGGAGAAGTCCCTATCGGGGTCTTATAAGCGGTCCTGTATGCCCATAAGGCATCATCAAGCTTCATTGCCCAATCTTTCCTTTGGGCATTCACTGTTTTCTGTAGAATCTGCTTCACTTCCCTGTTTGACACTTCTACCTGGTCGCTCGTTTGAGGGTAGTATGTTGTAGCTACCTTGTGTCTGACTCCGTATTTAGCTAAGATATTCTTCACCAATTGATTTATGAAGTGTGTCCCTTCATCATTGATTATTGCTCTAGGAGTTCCAAACCGAGTGAAGATGTGCTTCTTTAGAAACTTCGACACCACTTTAGCATCGTTGGTCGGCAGCGCCACTGCCTCAACCCATTTTGACACATAGTCCAGCCACGAGTATGTACTAATTTCCATTAGATTGAGGGAATGGCCCCATAAAGTCGATCCCCCAAACATCAAATATTTCAACCTCCAAGATGTTGTGCAAGGGCATCTTATGTCGTCTGAAAATAGACCCCATCCTCTAACATTGATCACAACTTTTCACATAACCTGCAGCATCTCTAAACAACGTAGGCCAGAAAAAACTTGATTGAAGCACCTTATGCGCAGTGCGCTCACCTCCATGATGACCCCCATATGCAGACGAGTGGCAACCATCCATCACTTGTCTCATTTCGGACTCAAGGAACACACCTCCTCATCATTTTGTCCGGCCCTTGCTTGAAGAGATAAGGCTCATCCCATATGTAGAACCGAGCATCATAAATATGCCTCTTCTTTTGATGGGTGGTTGCACCTGGTGGAAACAATCCGCTAACCAAATAATTAATAATGTCAGCATACCATGGTAGTTCATTCACCTCTAGCGCCAATAGTTGTTCATCAGGGAATTCCTCCCTAATCTGACCTTGCTCTCCCACATGTGATGAACTCTCCAATCTTGACATGTGGTCTGCAATCTAGTTTTCAGAACCTTTTCGGTCCTTGATGTCGATGTCAAACTCTTACAGTAATAGAATCCACCTGATTAACCGCGGATTTGCATCCTTCTTGTTGAACAAGTACCTGATAGCTGCATGGTCAGTATAAACAACAACTTTAGTACCTACCAGATAAGATCTAAACTTGTCAAAAGCTAAACCAAGGCTAGCATTTCTTTTTCAGTCACTGTGTAGTTGGTTTGGGCCACATCCAGTGTCTTGCTTGCATAATATATTGAGTGAAACACCTTCTCTTTCCTTTGCCCCAACACGGCTCCCACAACCACATCACTTGCATCACACATTAGTTCAAAAGAAAGCTCCCAATTTGGGGAAGTTAGGATTTGAGCTTCTATTAGCTTCTTCTTCAAAGCTTCAAAAGCTTGCATGCATTGTTCATCAAATACAAATTTCATTTCCTTCTCTAGGAGACTGCACATGGGCCTTGCAATGTTAGAGAAATCCTTGATGAATCTCCTGTAGAAACCAGCATGACCCAAAAAACTTCGCACCCCGGCCTTTAACAGAATTTGGGTGAGGTAGCTTTTCGATTACTTCCACTTTGGCACAATCAACTTCCAGCCCTCTCTTTGACACCTTATGACCCAACACAATCCCTTCCTTCACTAGGAAATGACATTTTTCCCAGTTTAGGACGAGATTAGTTTCCTCGCATCTAGCCAACACCCTGTCTAAATTCTCCAAGCACCTGTCAAAAGACTCCCCAAATACTGAGAAGTCATCCATGAATATTTCCACAAATCTTCAACCATATCATGGAAGATGGCCATCATGCATCTTTGGAAAGTGGCTGGAGCATTGCATAACCAAAACAACATTCTCTTGAAGGCATATGTCCCATACGGGCAAGTGAATGTAGTTTTATCTTGGTCCTCTGGTGCAATCACTATTTGGTTGTATCCTGAATAGTCATCCAGGAAACAATAATATTCTTGTCCAGCATCTGATCAATAAAAGGGACTGGGTAGTGATCCTTTCTGGTAGTTTCATTCAATTTTCTGTAATCCATGCATATTTGCCATCCTGTCACTGTTGTGGTTAGAATCAACTCATTTATTTCATTAGGCACACACTGAACTGGGCTGACCCACTTATTGTCTGAAATTGGATAGACAATACCCGCATCCAGCCATTTGATCACCTCCTTGCGCACCACATCTTTCATCATTGGGTTTAGCTTGCGCTGCGGTTGCACAATTGACTTGTGCCCCGCCTCTATGAATATCCTGTGCATGCATAAAGTTGGGTTGATGCCATATATGTCAGCCATCTGCCATCATATCTCCCTTTTCCTCTTCCTTAATATTTTCATAGATGCCTCAACCTGCAATTCGGACAAAGCAGAAGAAAGGATTACAAATAAAGATTCATTAGCACCTAAGAATGCATACTTGAGATGAGAAGGGAGAGCCTTTAACTCCAACTTTGGTGCTTCCTCAATCGAAGGCTTCGGAGGTGGTCCCAGGACTCTATTTAATGGCTCCACGAACTTGCGAAGCATATTCACATAGGACGTTAGCCAATTCCTGGGCTGCAACATCTCCCTCAATGTCTTGCCCAATTAGCACTTTCTCTAAAAGGTCTTGGGCTTCAACATATTTAGATGCCATAGCTTCATCAATGTCTGTAATTACAGACAGCTCCTCATATATTGCAGGCAACTTCATTATCTTGTATACATCAAATACCTCGACCTTGTCATGAGCCCTCATTGTGAGTCTACCGGCTGCCACATCAATTAATGCACCTCCGATTGCTAGAAATGGGCGTCCCAAAATAAATAGGACCTCTGGGTCAGGCTCAAAATCCAGAATGACAAAGTCCATGGGGAAAATCAGAGTTCCCACTTGAACTAAGACGTCTTCAATAACACCATCTGGCCTTGACACTGAACGGTCCGCTAACTGTAACATAATGGTTGTGGACTTGGGTTTTCCTAGTCCCAATTTAAGAAACATAGAAGTAGGCATTAAATTGATACTTGCACCCAAATCACACAAACCTCTTGCCTCAACACATTTGCCAATCTGTATCTGAACAGTGAAATTTCTTAGATCTTTCAACTTAATTGGGAGGCTGTTCTGGATCCTAGAACTGCACTCCTCCGTGAGTGCTACTGTTGCATATTCAGTCAATCTGCTCTTGTTGGCTACCACATCTTTCAAATATTTGGCATACTTAGGAATGCCCTGCAACACATCTATCAAAGGCAAGTTAACATGTACCTCTTTAAGGAATTCAATAAACTTACCAAAACATTTCTCCTCTTTTTGTTTCCTGAATTTCTGTGGGAAGGGAGGAGGTGGTTTTACTTTTGGTTCCTCATTCACCCTTTGTTCACTTGATTTTGCTTCATCTACATGTGTTCCTTTTTCTTCAGCTACTTTTTCCTTTGGCATCAACTCCTCCAATGGACGACCACTCTGAGTGATCACAACATTTACCTGCTTCGACTTCGGGTCGGTATTTCCTGGCAAACCCCCTTGTGGTCAGGAATTTTGAGCACTAGCAAACTGCCCAAACTGCTTCTCCAAGTTCTGAGTCGCCAATT
This sequence comes from Solanum tuberosum, assembly GCF_000226075.1. Lineage (NCBI taxonomy): Eukaryota > Viridiplantae > Streptophyta > Magnoliopsida > Solanales > Solanaceae > Solanum > Solanum tuberosum. The sequence goes on along the minus strand of NW_006239404.1, from coordinate 328,975 downwards.
GATTGTTTCGAACATCTGCTGCCAATTTAGCTTGATCCGCCATGATTTGTTTTAGCATGTCTTCCACACTCATATCACTTTGCTTGGCAGCCTGTTGATTACCATGATTTTGCTGATGGTACTTTTGTCCACTACTCTGTGGTCTGTATTGGTTCTGTCCTTGATGTTGGTTGTGATTGCCACCCCATGAAAAGTTTGGGTGGTTCCACCAGCTTAGGTTGTAGGTATTTCCATAGCTCTGGTGATTTCCTCCCCGTTGAGCATTACCTACAAAATGAACAGAGTCTGGGTTTGCTCCACATACCTCGGCTTTGTGATCTCCACCTCCACATACTTCACACCAAGTTTGTGGTTGATGTACCACATTAACTTGGGCTTGTTGTTGTCCTAGTGACATGTTGCTGAAACAAGTAGTCATCATATTCAGCATTGTTGCGATCTGTGCTAACAAAGTTGTCACTGCATCCATTTCCAACACTCCAGCAGTCTTCTGTACGATCTGTTTAGCTCCTCCACCATTCCACTCGGGGTTACCCTCTGAAATTCTATTAAGTAATGTAAACAGCTCAACATATATCTTCTCCAAAGTTTGTCCACCTGCAGCAGAATCAAGTAAAATTTTTGTGTTTGGTTCCAACCCTTCAATGAAGGTGTGGACCAACACTTCGTTAGCTTGATGATGATGTGGGCAACTTTGCAACAGGGACTTAAACCTGTCCCAAGCTTGGTACAAGTTTTCCCCTCCTTTCTGTCGGAAGCTTAATATATCGCTTCTCAGCTTGGCTGTTTTACCGAATGGAAAAAACCTTATCAAAAACTTTCGGGCAAGATTATCCCAAGTTGTTATGAAATTTGCGGGCTCAGAGTTCAGCCATCTTTTTGCTTCCCTCAGCAGAGAAAAAGGGAATAATGTGAGCCTCACATAATCAGAGTTCACTCCCATTGGAGTGTATGTGTCACTGATCTCGAGGAAATTTTGGATATGCACTCGTGCTTCCTCATGAGATAGACCAGTTAACTGCCCGTTTGTGTGCAATAGTTGCACCATGTTCTGCTTCAATTCAAACATCCCACCAGGTGCAGGTTTCTGTTACTTGAGGTAACATTGGTGGTTTGTGGGACTGCCACATCCCTCACTTTCATTTCTGCCATCACTACCGGTGGGTCTTGATCCTTCCTTTCTTCTGAAGTTTCTGGTTCACTAGCCACAAGAGGTACATGATAAGTGAGTCTTCTTTGCCTTCTCCGGTAACGAACAAATCTCTCCGGTTTAGCTAAAGGCTCTACTAAGTCCTGGTCGTTTTCTAGTGTGCAAACCTGACACAACCTGTGAAATGAAGGGCCAAGATCAAGTTGTCAACACTTATACAAATAATTTAGACCCTCAAAAATTAGATATCTACCGATTTTAAAGTCCCCGACAGCGGCGCCAAAAACTTGTTGCGTCCAAAAGCACACGCAAGTGCACGTGGTCACTCAAGTAGTACAACGACTCTTTCGAGCCGGATTATCGAATCCAAGGGACTTCAAATCACAGACAACAACTTTGTTAAGTTTAAAATAAATTTACTTATGCGGCAAACAATTTTAGAAACTTGACTATAATTACTAAGTTGAACAATGTCGCAAATTAAGCACTACAATCAAATAGTTTTAAACAAGAGAATTTCACAATATGGGAAAATAATCTAGGGTTGCAGCATAACCCGATTTCCGGCATGAAATTACTTTATCCTATCATTCGACACACTAACATCATTATGGATTTGCAAGGTTCATTTTAGGATCATGGTCTCCCAACCTCTAATCGCCTACCACCATTGACAGCCTAACTACATCGTTGAGCGGGGATAGACATGAACCAATGGCGGAGAATTAGGCTATCTTCTTGCATATTAATCAAGCGCGATATATAGGTATAAGACTATCTTATATACAAAACACTATAATTTTACTCTAGAGTGAACATACTTCTCACATTCTTTGGTCTATCCCTCTATTCATCTTTCGAGTTCAAGAGCAGACTACAAGTGTATCTTAATGTTGATCATTCATTAATATAGTTAAACAAGAATGTAAGCATAAATCACAAGAAAGCCCATCTCATGCTAGAAACAAATACTAATATACCATTAATTGTAGCTGCAACCCTAGAAAAGGGGACTTTAGCTACTCATAGAACAAAATATTATCAAGTAATAATTATGGATCATGAAAGAGTTTACCAAAATGAAGGAGCAGAAGAAAAGCCCTAGAAAGGGTTAGCCAAATCGCCCAAATCGCTACTCTCCCATTTTTCTCAAACTGGATATCCCATGAAACAATACACTTAAACTGTTTATAGTCTAAAATAAAACACGTGGCCAATTTTTGGTGTCCAGGTCCGCGACGCGAACTTGTTCTCTCGCCTATAGTTGCACACAGATGAACCCTCTCCGCGACGCGCTCCCATCACGCATTCCACTATTAAGTGAAATTCCATTTCTGCACACGCAGATTGGCTCCGCGACGCGGATATGCTCCCTCGTGGTGTATTTTCCAGCTTCTTGGCCCTTTTTCTCCACAACTTCGTCTTCTATTTTCCGACCTCTGACCAGGTGCCCTATCTCGGCTCATTCTTCAATGTTTTTCACCTTGAAACATCTAATCATATTGGTTAAAAAAAGCGACATCAGAAGGCCCTCAAAACTTAATTCCGACTACTAAAAAATGCTCTCAAGTTAGATATATATATGGGATAAATTGGTTATCAGGCGCATAAATACGCCCAAGATCAGGTCACAACATGGCAATGCACAAAACATCATGATCAACACATAGCCTTTTCTTTAATCCCCTTTTTTATTCATTAATATTTATCAATTGGAACAACGAATCCCTCACCACAATCCCATCACTCCTAACACACACAAAATGAAGGCAATACATGAATTCTACTAGATTACAAGGTTTAAGAGACCACTTATCTTGATTCAACCAACTAGTCACTCCAAGACTTGAGTCTTCCCCTTGCGATCAATGTCCAAAGCCACATTGTAACGACATGTTGTCGTCGTTATGAAAAAGTCAATGGAGAAATAATTTGGGCCATAAAACTTTTGAGTAGTGACTTGGAAATATCTAGCCTAGGCTAGATTTGGACGAAATCTAAGTCAAGTGAGGTCTAGAAAAATCTGGTAATGAATGGGGGGTTTAATTATGAATTTGATCACATAAGTGGATAGCCAAGACGTTAAGGATCCCGTATGGCTTTACGAAATCGAATTCGGGCGAGTAGAACTTCTAAAATTAATCCTAGCGTGATAGAGTAGGTTTTGAACGTCAAGGGTTGAATGTGTGTTGCGAAATGGTAGTTTGGAACTCAAATTCTGACTTTCTATCTCTGTGCAAGCCACCGGGGCGGGGTTAGTTCTGCTAGGGCGAGGTCGCTGTGGCGGAACAGTCGCGACTTAAATCGGAGAAAAACCTAAAAAATGTTATTTTCTGCAAAACTCCGTTCATGAGAGCTCAAGGATGGCCCAGAACAGCTCTTGACAGTTTTCCACGCTTTCTAGAGCTAAAGGTAAGATTATTACTCCCTTAATACGCAATTTCATTCGTAGAACTTAGAATCTTGGGTAATTATCATTGGGGGAGGGTTTTGGCCTGAAGTTAATGGTGGGAAAAGCCCTATTGAACATTAGGATCTTGGGTTTGGCCATGGATTTATAGATTGTTTATTATCCGGGTAAATTAGGCCTTGTTTATTGATCCTTGCATTAAATTAATTGTTTTAGACCAAGAACAAGCGGAAAGAATCTGGAAAGGGAAGGCTCAAATGTCTTAGGAGGATTCAAGCTTGGTTTTGAAGTAGGTGATTGTTTCATTTACCTATTTGTGTGATATATGCCGGTTAATTGCTTCATTGTATGCATGCATGTATGTGAATAAGGAAATGCGAACTAAATCTAATGATATGATTATGTTCGAACCATTACATGCCATGAACTGTTACTTGATCATGTGACTATATGTACTATTTGGTATGGCGTGTTTGTGATTGTGGTTGTGCTGATTGGATCGGGTGTCACGTTCTGACAAATACATTGGATCGGTGTCACGTTCCAACACAAATATTGGATCAAGTGTCATGTTCCAACACATACATTGGATCGGGTGTCACGTTCCGACACACTAACAGTTTGGGTGTGGGTTCCATGTGAGAATCACTTGTGATTATTATGTTAATGTCTATTTGTCATATTGGGAAGGTGTTTATTTCTTTTGAAATGAGAACTGGATTATGTATTTTGTATATGGGTGTTTACTGTGTTGTAATTGCTTGCGTGTATTTCGCTTACCAGAGTAGCTGCGTGATCCTACCAGTTCACTGTGGTTGTGTACTAATACTGCACATGCTCTTTCTTTGTTGAGTACAAGGCATCTTCAGACGGCTACTGATAGACCTGAGTTAGGAGATCACTGATCGAGACCGGATTCAAGGGTTAGTGTAATGACCCTCTTGGTCATTTCTGTGTCTTGTCTTCTGTGTGTCGTTTAGAGCGTTCCTATAGCGACCCCAAGTCATTTATGTCTTGCTAGGACTGACAGTTCGGTCACCTGGTCGTTCGTTTGGTCTTGGTGCGAGTTTTTGTGTTTTGGAGCTTATAAACCTTGAACGATCATTTTCGATCAAAAGTTCAAGAAGATGACATCGGAATCCAATTTTGACAATTTCATCAGCTCCACAAGGGTAATTTTAGGCTGGTAGCATGGTCGTCATGACTCCCGAGGTTTTCAGTGTGAGTCGGTGCGATTAGGCGTTTTAACTTTAAGTTTAAGCTTAAGTTTGACTTTGGTCAACATTCTGAATAAACGCGCTCGAATGAGAATTTCGTCAGCGTGGTTAGCTCCAGAATGTCGATTTTGGTCTAGATTGACCCTTCTTTTGTGTTTGGAGGTTTTCGATATCTTTCCGATCCTTTATGTGGGTTTTGACCTAAAATGACTTTTGGAAGTGGGACCCACTTTTTATCGAAATGACCTCTGATGGAAATTTCGACTGCGCCGTTGAGTCTGGAATATCGAATTTGGTATGATTGCATATCTCGTTTGCGTGCACGGGGTCCCGAACGAGATCGGAGCACCCCGTCGAAGTTTTTAGTTTTTAGAAAATTGCAGAAATATCTGCTATAATTGCAGATATATCAGCCAACTTTCCCAAACTTCAAACCCTCATAACTCTCTCATCACTCAACCGGTTTGGGCGATTCAAAAGGCAAAGTAGTGAGATTTTTCGAGTACAACGTGTTGGTGAGCTCGGATAGTGATTTGGAGTCCCCGTTTGAGGTAAATTTCGTAAAATACCTGCTGCCACGACCCTTTTTTGAGCTTGATTTTTGGAAGATTTTGAGACTTGTTTTCTCAGCCATTCTAGGTCCGATTCCAGTGTTTTTTGAGGCTATCTTGATTGGTTTTTCGAGGAGAACATCGTGGTGTTGTCACAGTTTAATGTACACCTCCCGTTTCTGGTAAATATGCTGAATTACCTGCTGTTTCATTTCTAGTTTTTGAGGAAAATTTGGGTCTTGGTTGTATATTGGTAGTGTGTTGTTCCCGAGCCCCGAATTGTGTTCCATTTTGGGATATGAGCTGGGGGAAACTGGTTAGGACCCACTTTTGGGGTAATTCAGGAATTTTCAGCGCGAGTCCCACGATTCCCGTTTTGACTCCAAAATTGACCCGTCTTCGTTTGTTGTGATTTTGGTGTCTAAACGACTGTAATAACGTTGTGATTCTATTTTTGATAGCGGGGCAGCGTTTCGAGGACGTTCAGAAAGGGAAAGCTTCGGAGAAGTGATTTTGGAGGGCGTGTGATTGGCCTGCAGGTAGGCTACGGTTTTCCTCTCTTAGATTGAACTTGAGAATGTGAATGCATGTTGATTAGTTGGGATTTGGGTTGGGTAGTTATTGAATCGTGCATAGGTGTTTAGAAATCATATTTTCGGCCTATTTCGAGAATTATCGGGTAATTGTGAGCATGCTTTGTGTTATTAATTGACCCTCCTCGCTGTGTGGAGTGCTTGCACGCTTAATTACTATTTATTTGAATCATGTTGGGCCTTAGTTTAGGTTTGACTAGGGCTTGCCTTAGAAATACATGATCCGGATCCGATAGGCCTCAGTTTTGCCCCGACGTCGCTCGGCCAGCTTAGATCCTTGTAGACTAGTATAGCAGACTTGAGTCTGATAGTTTGGGCCTTAGCTAGGCGATACGCTTTCTCCGACTATAGTTATCCTTATTTTTTTCCCGATGTTACGGCTTCACGCATTACGTCGGCGACACTAATTCTGCTCCGCGACTTGAATTTGATTTTCGATTCGGTTCCAAGGACTTACATTGATTGGCTATGTATGGATGGCTTTCCACGGATATTTATAAGTGTGGATCGATTAGGACTCTTTCAGCAGCTACATTGGCACCTTTATAGAGCATCCGGTTAGAGTTCCGGCCTCACATACTTGATACTTGTGATTGGTTACTTGGGTACTTCTGGTGAGCATCCGATTTGAGGTCCGGCCTCCTTACTATCAGATTTTACAAATTGGGGGTTGAGGTTCTTGTTCGTGTTCTCCATTCTTGGGTTCTCATATGCAATTCTCTTTAGTTATAGTTATTCTGTGTACTCGTCGGGCTTATGGGGGTCCGTTTGGGTTTTTATTTAACTTGCGCACGACTGTACTTTCTGGGCTTATGGGGGTCCAGTTAGGTGTAGTTAGCTTATAGATTACTTTAGTTAGTTCTTTCTACACTCGTGTGCATTCCATTGTTATTTAGATTTCCGTTCTTGACTTCGGTTTATGTTATTCCTTCTTTTCATATTGCCTTTACTTTTCAAGTTCAGTCGGCCTATGATGCCTACTGGGTACCTGTTGTTTTGGTACTCATACTACGCTCTGCATCTTGTGTATATTGTTATTTGCCTACTCTTGTTTAGTTTCTACCCTCAGACCCATTACGTGTTGTTCCGGGTTACGGGTTGGTTTACCTACTGGTGGGTTATAGTAGGTGCCATCATGACTTGAGAAATCGGGTCGTGACAAGTTGGTATCAGAGCCCCAGGTTTATCGGTCTCACTTGTACAGAGCTAACGTCTAGTAGAGTCCTGCATATCGGTGCGGAGACGTCCGTAAGTTATCTTCGGGAGGCTACAGGATGTCCTTAGGAAAATTTCCTCTTTTGTTTCGCTTTCGTGCAGCGTGTGTCTTAATGGTTTCTGGAAATCTCACTTGCTTCACTCTTTCGCAGGATGGCTCGCTCGCGAGGTGGCGCGGCCAGGGGTGGCGTACCCGGGCTTGCAGGCAGAGCCTTAGTTTGGGGTAGGCGTCGACCCCGAGGTCGAGGCAGGGCCGTAGCACCAGCCCCAGATAGGGAGGAGGAGCCTCAGGCAGCATATGTACTTCCATAGCCGGTGAGGCCGGGGTCAGCCCAACCACCACCTGCACCAGCTGCAGCTGCAGCTCCTGATCTTCATGCTTTGCTGACTCAGATACTAGCAGCTATTGAGGAGATACGACAGGCACCAGCACCAGTCCCAGCAGCACCAGCTCCAGCGCCGCAGGGTCAGCCTGTCGCAGCGGCACCAGAGGTTCAGCCGCCACCAGTTCATGTGGCTGTCGTGTCAGACTTAAAGGACGGGGAGATGCCACTGCGCGAGTAGAAGATGCAGCTCATCAGTTCCAGCTCACTTGTCAGGAGCAGCTACAGTCATTAGGCCTCTTGGAGTCGAGAGGACCCGACTTCACCGCTAATCAGTTTCGTGGGCTAGCCAGGCAGTTGTGGCGATCGTATCGAGAGTCCAGGCCAGCTGGATCACCTCCTGTATCTTGGAGTGAGTTCTCAGAGGCTTTCTTAGCCCGGTTCATGCCACCGAGCGTCAGGGATAGGCTTCGTGATCAGTTCTCCAGATTGGAGCAGGGCCCTATGACCGTCTCAGAGTACGAGACGAGGTTCCATGAGTTATGTCGACATGCTACCATGATCTTACCCACGGAGGAGGAGAGAGTTCGTTGTTTTGTACGTGGGTTGCGATACCGTCTGAGGGTCGACACAGAGCATTTGGTTTCGGCCGGCCGTTCATTTCTTGATGTGGTCGACCATGCCCGATCCATGGAGCATATTCATCGCGAGGCCCAAGGGGGCAACGAAATGAGGGAACGCTACCATGGCAGCTACAACGGGTCCCAGACTAAAGGGAGAGACTCCTATGATTGGCCCCGCCAGAGGTTTCAGCAGGGTCAGTCCAGTCGGCCTGTTCAGGCGGAATTACCTGCTTCTGAGGGAGGCCAGCATCACCAGGGTGGTCCTAGTACGGGCCAGGGTTCGAGGGGATCAGATTCCCTCCCTTCCTATCGCGGTCGGGTTACTTTAGAGCGTTCAGCTTCGGGGTGTTTTGATTGCGGTGCGCTTGACCATTGGTCCAGAGAGTGCCCCCGACGAGGGCGATGAGCGATGGTACCACCTCCCCTTGCACCTAGACCAGTTTCAGCAGTGCCCCCTCTAGCTAGAGGCGTTGGTTAGGACCAGGGTCGTCAGGACAGCTGACAGGGTACCAGAGGCGGAGCTCGGGGAGGCAGGTTAGGTGGTAGACCAGATGGATCGGGCAGAGGTGCTCAGGGCCACTTCTACGCAGCCCCGGCGAGGGCGACGGCTGAGGCAATTGACGATGTCATCACAGGTACGCTTTTATTATGCCATCACCTGCTACAGTATTATTTGATCCCGGGTCCACATTCTCGTGTACGCTTTTATTATGCCATCAGCCTGCTACAGTATTATTTGATCCCGGGACCACATTCTCGTATATATCTGTTTATTTTGCTCCCCGATTGGGTTTGAGGTCTGAGTCTTTGCCAGAGCCAGTTCATGTTTCGACTCCGGTGGGTGAGTCCTTAGTAGTGGATCAGATATTGCGATCTTGCTTAGTGACTATCCAGGGTTGTGATACTAGAGTTGATCTTATTTTGCTAGATATGGTTGATTTTGATGTGATTCTGGGCATGGACTGGTTATCCCCTTATCATGCGGTCTTGGATTGCTACGCCAAGACCATTACTTTAGCCATGCCTGGCATTTCCCCAGTGTTGTGGCAGGGTTATAGTCACACACCGACAGGGATCATTTCTTTTATGCGGGCTAGACGGATGGTTGCTTCTGGGTGTTTAGCTTATTTGGCTTATGTGCGAGATGTGAGTAGAGAGGGCTCTTCAGTTGACTCAGTTCCTGTGGTTAGAGAGTTTGCAGATGTGTTCCTTATAGACCTACCTGGCCTACCCCCCAGAGCGTGATATTGATTTTTCGATTGAGCTTGAGCCAGGTACTCGGCCTATTTCTATTCCGCCTTACCGGATGGCTCCTGCAGAGCTCAGGGAGCTTAGTGTTCAGTTAGAGGATCTCTTAGGTAAGGGTTTTATCCGTCCGAGTGTGTCGCCTTGGGGTTCTCCTGTTCTGTTTGTGAAGAAGAAGGACGGGACTATGATGATGTGCATTGACTATAGGCAGCTGAACAAGGTGATGATGAAGAACCGTTACCCCATGCCTCGTATCGATGATTTGTTTGATCAGCTTCAGGGTGCCGCCATGTTTTCTAAGATTGATTTGAGGTCCGGGTACCATCAGCTGAGGATTAGGGCAGCGGACATCCCTAAGACCGCATTTAGGACTCGTTATGGCCACTATGAGTTCCTTGTGATGTCTTTTGGGTTGACTAATGCCCCTGTTGCCTTCATGGACTTGATGACACATGTATTCAGGCCATACCTTGATTTATTTGTCATCGTCTTCATTGATGACATACTGGTATACTCGCGAAGCCGGAGTGAGCATGAGCAGCATTTGAGGATAGTGCTCCAGACTTTGAGAGATCAGCGGCTTTATGCCAAGTTCTCAAAGTGCGAGTTTTGGCTTGAGTCTGTAGCCTTCTTGGGGAATGTTGTATCCAAAGAAGGCATTATGGTAGATCCCGCGAAGATTGAGGCTATTCGTGATTGGGGTAGGCCTACTTCTGTTACTGAGGTTCGTAGCTTCGTCGGACTAGCAGGCTATTACAGACGCTTTGTTGAGGGCTTTTCTACTATTGCAGCCCCGTTGACTCGATTGACTCGTGTTGATGTTCCTTTTGTTTGGTCAGAGGAGTGTGAGGCGAGCTTTTTGAGGCTCAAGGAGTTATTGACCACCGCTCCTATATTGACTCTTCCAGTTGAGGGCGAGGGCTTCACAGTTTATTGTGACGCATCCGGCGTTGGTTTGGGTTGTGTATTGATGCAGCAGGGCCGGGTTATTGCTTATGCGTCGAGGCAGCTTAAGATCCATGAGCGCAACTACCCCACTCATGACTTGGAGTTGGCGGCGGTAGTTTTCGCGCTTAAGATTTGGAGGCACTACTTGTATGGAGTTCGATGTGAGATCTATACCGATCACAGGAGTCTTCAGTACATCATGAGCCAGAGGGACCTTAACTCGAGGCAGCGTCGTTGGATTGAGCTCCTGAAGGACTACGACCTCTCTATTCTCTATCATCCGGGCAAGGCGAATGTGGTAGCGGACGCCTTGAGACGGAAGGCAGTGAGTATGGGTAGTCTAGCCTTCTTATCTGCTGAGGAGCGACCGTTAGCTTTGGACATTCAGTCCTTAGCTAATAGCATGGTTCGGTTGGATATCTCAGATTCTAGACGCGTCTTGGCCTTTATGGGAGTTCAGTCTTCTTTGCTTGATAGGATATGTGGTTGTCAGTTTGAGGATGAGGCCTTGGTGGCCCTTAGAGATCGAGTGTTAGCGGGTGATGGTGGTCAGGCTACCTTAGATCCTACTGGAGTATTGAAATTCGCCGGCCGCATCTGTGTTCCGAGAGTTGGAGATTTGATACAGTTGATACTTTCTGAGGCCCATGAGTCTAGATACTCTATCCATCCGGGCACAGCGAAGATGTATCGTGATTTGAGGCAGCATTACTGGTGGAGTGGCATGAGGAGAGATATTGCTGACTTTTTTCCCGTTGCTTGTGCTGCCAGCAGGTAAAGGCCGAGCATTTGAGACCAGGTGGCGAGTTCCAGAGATTACCCATGCCGGAGTGGAAGTGGGAGCGTATCACTACGGACTTCGTTGTGGGGTTGCCTCGGACTTCTAGAGGTGTTGACAGCATTTGGGTCATCGTGGATCGATTGACCAAGTCAGCACACTTCCTTCCTGTTCATACTACCTTCAGTGCTGAGAGGTTGGCTCGTATCTATATTCGGGAGGTAGTTCGTCTTCATGGTGTGCCTGTTTCTATCATTTCAGACCGGGGTTCACAGTTCACTTCCAGCTTTTGGAGGGCTTTTCAGGAGGAGTTGGGCACCCGTGTCCACCTTAGCACAGCATTTCACCCACAGACGGATGGTCAGTCAGAGCGTACTATTCAGGTCCTTGAGGATATGTTGCGGGCCTGTGTTATGGATTTTGGAGGTCAGTGGGACCAGTTCTTGCCTTTGGCGGAGTTTGCGTACAACAACAGCTACCACTCTAGTATTCAGATGGCCCCGTTTGAGGCCTTATATGGTAGGCATTGTCGCTCTCCAGTTGGTTGGTTTGAGTCTACAGAGCCTAGGCCGCGTGGTTCAGATTTGCTTCAGGAGGCCCTGGATCAGGTGAGGGTGATTCAGGATAGGCTCAGGACGGCTCAGAGTAGGCACCAGAGTTATGCGGATCAGAGGCGTCGACCTTTGAGATTCTCTGTTGGTGACCGGGTATTCCTCCGTGTGTCGCCCATGAAGGGCGTGATGAGGTTTGGGAGGCGGGGCAAGCTTAGCCCCAGGTACATTGGGCCTTTTGAGATACTTCGGACAGTTGGAGAGGTTGCTTATGAGTTGGCCCAGCCTCCAGCATTTTCGGCCATCCACCCAGTGTTTCATGTTTCGATGCTGCGGCGATATGTTCCTGATGAGTCCCATGTGCTCCAGTATGATGCAGTCGAGTTGGATGATCGTTTGACATTTGTAGAGGAGCCAGTTGCCATTCTAGCCAGAGATGCGAGGAGATTACGCTCGAGAGCCATTCCTGTTGTTAAAGTTCATTGGAGGCATCGTCCAGTCGAGGAGGCTACCTGGGAGACCGAGCAGGAGATGCGAGAGAAGTTTCCCAGCTTGTTTGAGCCTTCAGGTACTTCTTGATCCTTTCTTTCGTGGACGAAAGTCCTTTTTAGTAGTGGATATTGTAATGACCCTCATGGTCATTTCTGTGTCTTGCCTTCTGTGTGTCGTTTAGAGCGTTCCTATAGCGACCCCAATTCATTTATGACTTGCTGTGACTGACAGTTCGGTCAACTGGTCGTTCGTTTGGTCTTGGTGCGAGTTTTTGTGTTTTGGAGCTTATGAACCTTGAACGATCATTTTTTATCAAAAGTTCAAGAAGATGACATCAGAATCCAATTCTAATGATTCCATCAGCTCCGGAGGGTCATTTTAGGCTAGTAGCATGGTCGACATGACTCTCGAGGTTTTCAGTGTGAGTCGGTGCGATTAGGCGTTTTAGCCTTTGAAGTTTGACTTTGGTCAACATTCTGAGTAAACGCGCTCGGATGAGAATTCCGTCAGCGTGGTTAGCTCCGAAATGTCGATTTTGGTCTAGATTGACCCTTCTTTTGTGTCTGGAGGTTTTCAATATCTTTCCGAGCACTTTTGTTGGTTTTGACTTAAAATGACTTTTGGAAGTGGGACCTACTTTTTATCGAAATGACCTCTGATGGAAATTTCGACTGCGCCGTTCAGTCTGGAATATCAAATTTGGTATGGTTGCATATCTCGTTTGCGTGCACGGGGTTCCGAACGAGTTCGGAGCACCCCGTCGGAGTTTTTAGTTTTTGGGAAATTGCAGATTTTCTGCAATAAATGCAGAAAAACAGCAACATATTTTCCAAAATTTCAAACCCTCATAACTCTTTCATCTCTCAACCGATTTGGGCGATCCAACAGGAAAAGTTGTGAGATTTTTTGAGGACAACGCGTTGGTGAGCTCGGATAGTGATTTGGGGTCTCCGTTTGAGGTAAATTTTGCATCGGAAAAGTGATTTTGGAGGGCGTGTGATTGGCCTACAGGTAGGCTACGGTTTTCCCTCTCTTAGATTGAGCTCGAGAATGTGAATGCATGTTGATTAGTTGGGATTTGGGTTGGGTAGTTATTGAATCCTACATAGGTGTTAAGAAATCATGTTTTCGGCCTATTTCGGGAATTATCGGGTAACTGTGAGCATGCTTTGTGTTATTAACGGACCCTCCTCGCTATGTGGAGTGCTTGCATGCTTAATTATTTTTTATTCGAAGAATGTTGGACCTTAGTTTAGGTTTGACTAGGGTTTGCCTCAGAAATACATTATTCGGATCCAATAGGCCTTAGTTTTGCTTCGACGTCGCTCGGCCGGCTTAGATCCCTGTAGACTGGTGTAGCAGACTTGAGTCTGATAGTTTGGGCCTTAGTTAGGTGATACTCTTTCTCCGATTGTAGTTATCCTTATTTTCCCCGATGTTACGGCTTCACGAGTTACATCGGCGACACTAGTTCTACTTCGCGGTTTGAATTTGATTTTCGATTTGGTTCGAAGGACTTACATTGATTGGCTAAGTATGGACGGCGTTCCACGGACATTTCTGAGTATGGATCGATTGGGACTCTTTCAACAGCTACGTTGGCACCTTTATAGAGCATCCGGTTAGAGTTCCGGCCTCTTATACTTGTTACTTGTGATTGGTTACTTGGGTACTTCTGGTGAGCATCCGGTTCGAGGTCCGGCCTCGTACTATCAGATTTTACGAATTTGGGGGTTGAGGTTCTGGTTCGTGTTCTCCATTCTTGGGTTCTCATATGCAATTCTCTTTAGTTATAGTTATTTTGTGTACTCGTCGGGCTTATGGGGGTCCGTTCGGGTTTTTATTTAACTTGCGCACGAGTGTACCTTCTGGGCTTATGGGGGTCCAGTTAGGTGTAGTTAGCTTATACATTACTTTAGTTAGTTCTTTCTACACTCGTGTGCATTCCATTGTTACTTAGATTTCCGTTCTTGACTTCGGTTTATGTTATTCCTTCTTATCATATTGCCTTTACTTTTCAAGTTCAATCGGCCTATGATGCCTACTGGGTACCTGTTGTTTTGGTACTCATGCTACGCTCTGCATCTATTTCGTGATGCAGGTCCGGGCACTAGTAGCCAGCGTTGATCGAGCTTGGAGCAGACTAATCCGGAGAGGGGAGTGAGCACACGACGTTTTGTACTATTTTAGTCTCCATCTGTATATATAGACTTGTCTTTTACCTTTCGAGACAGCCCAGTCTCTGCTGTCCATTTTTGGGACTTGTACTCATTTTGTTAGTAGCTCTGTACTAGTGACTTCCAGGTTCTGGGAGGGATCTTTATTTATATATATGTTTTGGTTGCTTCCGCCTGTGTATATTGTTATTTGCCTACTCTTGTTTAGTTTCTACCCTCAGACCCATTACTTGTTGTTCCGGGTTACGGGTTGGCTTACCTGCTGGTGGGTTATAGTAGGTGTCATCATGACTTGAGAAATTGGGTCGTGACAGTGAGCCAGTTCTTCCAGGTTGTCATGAGTCCTCTTAGTTTAGTCCATTCTTTCGGACTCAAACTGTTTAGCTAGACTTTGCTTATGTTAGTTTAGGGGTTGCACTCCTTTTTCTTAGAATTGTTGGTTTATAGAGTTTTGGTACAATGACTTTCAGGTTCTAGGGGTAAAACTTCTGCAATAGCTGTCTAGTTGTTTTATTTAAACTTTCGGAGTTATGGGAACTCCATATTTCATTAGTCATTTAAACCTGCTTCCATATCTTTAAATGCATAGTTTTTGGTTAAGTTGCGTAGTCGGGTTGTAGTAATGGTTCTCCCACCAGAGGGTTAGTGTGGGTGTCAATCACGACGGTCTGGGTCGTGACAAAGTTCATATTAGAGCCCTAGGTTCGTTGATCTTATTGTACCAAAATGAGTCTAGTAGAGTCTTGCGAAATGGTACAGAGGTGTCTGTACTTTTCTTCGAGAGGCTATAGGTCTTTGGAAAATCTCCCTGTCTTCTTCTCCTTTCATGCTATGACTTGATTCCAATTGGTATCTGGTGATCCAAATTGGTATCTAATCTCTTCCACTCTTCTGTCCGAAGATAGTTAACATACGATACAATGACGTCAGGCCCGTAGTCCCCATCAATGAGCAAGCCTAGAATCCCGCAACAAGAGGTTGCGGTTGAGGCAGGGGTAGAGTAAGGAGGAAGGGGTAGAGGCCGAGAAAGGGTAGCACCTGCTAGGAGTGGAGCCCAGTTGAAAATGCTCAGAGAGAAGAGGCCTATCCTGCACATCACGAAGAGGTAGAAAAGTATATGGAGGTTGAAGACAAGAAGGAGGTTGGACCAGAGAGGATTGCACAGTCAGAGACTATATGTATTTCTCCCTTAGACCCTGTGCTAGCTCAACAAATCATGACATTTCTTAAAGTATTTGTCATCCCTGGTGCCCTTCCCACAGTGCAAGCGGCTCAACCTCCAGTTAACCCTTGCTATTGTTGTTACTGTTCCCAAGGTGGGTGGAGCTGTAGGCACTGATGCCTTTATTCGTCCCTTATTGGGTCATGTGATGACTGGTAATGAGCATGAGATGTTGACTAAGTTTTTGAAGTTGAAGCTGCTTGTTTTTTCCATGGTTCTGAGAGTGAGGTAGCCTATGAGTTTATTTTGGATTGTTATGAGAGGCTTCATAAGTTGGGTATTGTACATCAGCATGGGGGGTAGAGTTTGTGACCTTCCAGCTTTAGGGTGAGGCTAAACAGTGGTGGAGAGCCTATGTGGAATGCAGATTGCCAGTCTTGCCCCCACCCACTTAGACGCAGTTCCATGCTTTGTTTCTGGAAAAGTATGTGCCCCAGACTTTGAGGGATCGCAAGAAGAATGAGTTCATAACTTTAGAGCAGGTGGTATGACTATAGCTGCTTATGAGGCTAAGTTCCATGCTTTGTCTAGATATGCTACACAATTGGTGACTACTGAGGGACTGAACCCCGAGCTACAAGTATTGTCTGTTCACATGACCTCTACAGGAAAAGGTTTTAATGAGGTGACATATTTTGTAAACAAAGTGGAAGGAATTCGACATAATGGGCAAGCCAAGGCTTTGGCTAAGAAGCCCAAGAGCACATGTAACTTCAATGGTTCCTACTCCAGAGGTTCAGGTAGGCCGACACTTGCAGCCCGGCCTATTCAGTCAGCGTTGCCCGCTTCTAGAGGTAGTTACTCGGGAACTCCACAACAAAATTTTATTCAAGATAGACAGGGAGCCGCACCTTCGGCGGGCGATAAGCCGTCTTTTGACCGCAGTTGTTACAATTGTGGGGAACCTGAGTATATGAGGAGAGATTGCCCCCATCCGCGCATGTTTGACCCCGCGCAACAGTAGACTAGAGCAGTGGTACTCGCAGGCAACGATAATAATGGTAGAGGACGTCCATAAGGTGGGCGATGAGGGAATCAGCGAGGTCGTGGAGGCCGGGGAAATGGTAATGTAGGAAGAGGAGTAGTGCATCCAGGCAAGGAGGCTGTCCGTCAAGATGACAAGGCTCAATGTTATGCCTTTCCGGGCAAGAGCGAGGCGGAGTCATCTGATGCAGTGATCACAGGTACTATTCTTATCTGTGACCGAATGGCTACTGTTTTGTTTGATCCAGGTTCTACTTATTCATATGTGTCAGTTCAGTTTGCCTTGGGATTTGATGCGGTTTGTGATGTACTTGATGCCCCCATCCATGTTTCTACCCTAGTTGGAGAGTCTGTCATAATCACTTATGTATATCGTGCTTGTCCTATTATGTTTATGGTTTTCAGACTTGGGTTGATTTGTTATTTTGGATATTACTGACTTTGATATAATCTTAGGCATGACTTGGTTGTCCCCCTATTATGTTGTGCTTAATTGTAATACTAAGTCTGTGACTCTAGAGATCCTGGGTAGGGAAAAGTTTGAGTGGGAAGGTGTGTACAACCCTAAACCAGCTAAGGTCATATCTTGGGCAAGAAAACTGGTGGGGCAAGGGTGTTCGGCATTTTTGGCTCATGTTTGGGATGTTGATGTTGAGTCTCCCTCTATTGAGTCTATTCCTGTAGTGTCTGAATTCAAGGAAGTGTTTCCTACCGATTTGCCCGGTATGCCTTCAGATAGGGATATAGATTTCTGCATTGACTTGGAACCTGGTACTCGCCCCATCTCCATTCCTCCTTATCAAATGGCCTCGGTAGAATTGAGAGAGCTTAAAGCTCAAATCCAGGATCTTCTGGATAAAGGTTTCATCCGTCCTAGTGCTTCCCTGTGAGTTGCTCTTATCTTGTTTATTAAATAAAAGGATGGTAGTATGAGGATGTGCATAGACTACCGACAATTGAATAGGGTCACCATTCAAAATAAGTATATGTTGCCTCGGATTGATGACCTCTTTGACCAGTAAGGTGTGTCAGTTTTCTCTAAAATTGATCTAAGGTCTGGTTACCATCAGTTAAAGATTAGGCCTGAGGATGTACCAAAAATGACATTCAGGACCCACTATGGGGACTAGTTTTTAGTAATGTCGTTTGGGTTGACAAATGCGCCTGCAACTTTTACGAGTTTGATGAATGGTGTGTTCAAACCATTTCTGGATTCTTTTGTTATCGTCTTTATTGACAACATTTTGGTTTATTTGAAGAGTAAGGAAGAGCATGCCAACCATCTTCAGATTATTTTGGGTGTGCTTGGAAAACAAAAGTTGTATGCCAAATTTTCCAAATGTGAGTTCTGGTTGACTTCAGTTGCCCTTTTGGGGCATGTTGTTTCAAGGGAAAGGTAAAGATAGATCCCCAAAAGATCAAAGTAGTCAAGAATTGGGTCTGGCCTAGTTTTGTGACTGCAATTAGGAGCTTTGTGGGGCTCGCCAGCTACCATCGTCGGTTTGTGAAAATTTTTGCTTCTATCGCCACGATCTGACAAGGCTGACCAAAAAGGAGGTGCCTTTCGAATGGACTGAAAAATGTGAGGAGAGCTTTCAAAAGTTTAAGACTATTCTAACCACAACACCTATTCTGGCACTACCAGTGGAAGGTAAAGATTTCATTATTTATTGTGATGCTTCACATTCGGGTTTGGGTGATGTGTTGATGCAAGATAAGAATGTCATAGCTTATGCTTCGCGGCAGTTGAAGGTGCATGAGAAGAACTACCCGACACATGATTTGGAGTTGGCAACAGTTGTGTTTGCCCTTAAGATCTGGCGGCATTACCTTTATGGTGTCAAGTATGAGGTGTTTACTGACTATCGTAGCCTACAACATGTATTCACTCAAAAAGACCTAAATATGAGACAGCAAAGGTGGATCGAGTTACTCAAGGATTATGATGTTACCATCCAGTATCATTCGGGTAAGGCTAACATGGTGGCAGACGCATTAAGCCGGAAGATGGTGAGTATGGGTAGTCTAGCTTGCTTGAGTATGTCCAAGCCAATGAGATTCAGACCGTGGAGTCTAAGTTCATGCAGTTGGGCATCTCATAGAAAGGTAGGGTGTTAGCCAGAAGTGAGGAGATCAAGGTCAAACAATTTGAGGATGATAGTTTGAATGAGCTCAGAAAGAAGACAGTATCTAGAAAGGCACAAGATGTGACTCTTGACACGGGTGAAGTGCTCAGTTTTAAGGGAAGAAATTGTGTTCCCCGAGTGGATGACTTTATTCAGAAGATGTTGATAGAATCCCATGGTTCGCGGTATTCCATTCATCTGGGTGTGACTAAGATGTACAAATATTTGAAATGACTTTATTGGTGGCGTGACATGAAGAAAGACATAGTTGAGTTTGTGGCTAAGTTCCAAAACTGTCAGCACTTAAAATATGAGCACCAAAGACCTGCACGTTTGCTTCAGCGAATGCCAATTCCTGAATGGATGTGGGAAATGATAGCTATGAATTTTGTGGTTGGTCTTCCCATAGCCTTGGGGAAGTTTGATTCCATTTGAGTAGTTGATATACTGACTAAGTCAACCCACTTCATTCCAGTCAGAGTAGACTATAATGTGCAACAGTTAGCTAAGGTGTATGTGAAAGAGATAGTGAGGCTGCATGGGGTTCTCCTTTCTATCATCTCGAACTGGGGTATGCAGTTCACAACTAATTTTTGGTGAAAATTGATGCGGAGTTGGGCACTCAACTCACTTTTAGCACAACCTTCCATCCACAAACAGACGGACAGTCAGAGAGAACTATTCAAGTGTTAGAGGACATGTTGAGGGCATGTGTGATTGACTTTGGAGGGCATTGGGATAAGTTTCCACCTTTGTGTGAGTTCTCCTATAATAACAGTTACCACTCCAGCATAGACATGACACCGTTCGAGGAACTTTATGGGAGGGGATGTAGATCACCCATGGGTGGTTTAAGGCTGGATATGTGAAACCTTTGGGGGTTGATTTGGTAAAAGATGCTCAGGATAAGGTAAGAAACATACAAGATAAGCTTCTAGCAGCCCAAAGTCGACAGAAAAAGTATGCAGACCATAAGGTAAGAGACGTGACATTTCAGGTTGGTGAGAAAGTTCTTCTTAAAGTGTCACCCATAAAAAGGGTGATGAGATTTGGCAAGAAGGGCAAGCTTAGTCCTCGATACATTGGACCATTTGAGATCCTTGATTGTGTAGGGCCAGTGGCTTATAGGTTAGCCTTACCTCCTAGCTTATCTAGATGTTCATCCAGTATTTCATGTGTCCATGTTGAAGAAGTATCATGGGAACATGGATTACATAATAAAATGGGACTTAGTTTTGTTAGACAAGGACCTTCAGTATGAAGAGGAGCCGGTTGCAATTCTTGATCGCGACGTCCGGAAGCTGAGGACCAAGGAGATAAAGTCCATGAAGGTTCAATGGAAGTATCATCCGGTTGAGGAAGCTACTTGTGAAACCGAGAAGGACATGTGAGACAAATATCCCTAGTCATTCGACGATTCATGTACTACTCTACTCTTAACCTTAGCCAGTTTTTCCTAGTTTATCACTCGGGGATGAGTGATGGGTAAATTGATATCTATTGTAATGACCTGTTTCCATCGTTATGGAAAAGCCAATGGGGAAATAATTGGGGACAGAAAACTTTTGAGTAGTGACTTGGAAATTTCTAGCCTAGGCCAGATTTGGACGAAATCTAAGTTAGTTGGTGTCTAGGGAAATCTGGTAATTAATGTGGGGTTTAATTATGAATTTGATCACAATGAGTGGATAGCTAAGACATTAAGGAGCCTGTAAGGCTTTACGATATCAAATTCGGGCAAGTAGAACTTCCGAAACTAATCCTAGCGTGAAAGGGTAGATTTTGAACGTCAAGGGTTGAAGGTGTGTTGGAAATGGTAGTTTGGAACTCAAATTTTGACTTTCTGTCACCGTGCAAGCCGCCCAAGCGGGGTTATTTCCACCAGGGCGGAGCCGCTGTGGCGGGTTAGGTCTCGCTGTGGCGGAACAATCGCGACTTAAATCGGGAAAAGACTCCAAAAACGTTATTTTCTGCAAAACTCCATTCTTGAAAGCTCAGGGACGACCCAAAACAATTCTTGACAGTTTTCCATGCTTTCTATCGCTAAAGGTAAGATTTTTACTCCCCTAATATGCAATTTGATTTGTAGAACTTAGAATCTTGGGTAATTATCATTGGGGGATGGTTTTGGTATGAAGTTAATGGTGGGAAAAATCCTAATTGAACCTTAGGATCTTGGGTTTGGCCATGGATTTATAGATTGTTTATTATCCGGGTAAATTAGGCCTTGTTTATTGATCCTTACATTAAATTACTTGTTTTAGACCAAGAACAAGCGGAAAGAATCCGGAAAGGGAAGGCTCAAGTGTCTTAGGAGGATTCAAGCTCAGTTTTGAAGTAGGTGATGGTTTGATTTCCTGTTTGTTTATGTGATATACGCCGATTAATTACTTCATTGTATACATGCATGTGAATAAGGAAATGCGAACTGAATCTAATGATATGATTATGTGTGAACCATTACATGCCATGAACTGTTACTTGATCATGTGACTTTGTGTACTATTCATTATGACGTGTTTATGATTGTGGTTGTGTTGATTAGATAGAGTGTCACGTTTCGACACATACATTGGATCAGGTGTCACGTTCTGACATATATATTGTATCGGGTGTCACGTTCCAACACATACATTGGATCATATGTCACGTTCCAACACACTA
The DNA here is from genome assembly GCF_000226075.1 of Solanum tuberosum. Classification (NCBI taxonomy): domain Eukaryota; kingdom Viridiplantae; phylum Streptophyta; class Magnoliopsida; order Solanales; family Solanaceae; genus Solanum; species Solanum tuberosum. Next base: position 307,703 of record NW_006239404.1, on the reverse strand, counting down.
ACAGTTTGGGTGTGGGTTCCATGAGAGAACCACTTGTGACTATTATGTTCATGTCGATATTGGGAAGTTGTATGTTGCTTTTGAAATGAGAACTGGATTATGTATTCTGTATATGTGTGTTTGTTGTGTTGTAATTGCTTGCGTGTATTTCGCTTACCAGAGTAACCGCGTGATCCTACCAGTACACTGTGGTTGTGTACTGATATTGCACTTGCTCATTCTTTGTTTAGTACAGGGCATCTTTAGGAGGCTATTGACAGACCTCAGTTAGGAGATCACTGATCGAGATCGAATTCAAGGGTGAGCTAGTTCTTCCAGGCTGTGATGGATCCTCTTTGTTTAGTCCATGCTTTCGGACTCAGACCGTTTAGCTTGACTTTGCTTTTGTTTGTTTAGGCGTTTCTCCCCTTTTTCTTAGAATTGTTGGTTTACAGAATTTTGGTACAATGACTTTCAAGTTCTAGGGGTAAAACTTCCACAATAGTTGTTTAGTTATTTTATTTAAATTTTCGGAGTTATGGGAACTCCATATTTCATTAGTCATTTAAACCTGCTTCCGTATCTTTAAATGCATAGTTTTTGGTTAAGTTTCTTAGCTGGGTTGTAGTAATAGTTCTCCCACCGGAGGATTAGTGTGGGTGCCAATCACGACGGTCTGGGTCGTGACACACACAATCTATATCAATCAAGTATTCACAATAAATTTCCGAAAACAACATTATCCAACACATATACTTTGAAAAATGGGTCAATTAAATAAAACCCAATTTTCGAAAATGAAGCTTGAATCCAAAGTTCTTTACTTGATATCATTATCCAAGACATTTGGAACTTATTGGTAAAAATTATTTGGAAAAATGACTTAAAATCAACTCACAATCTCCATTTTAGTTTAGAACTTGAGTTCTTGAAATACCTTGTCATTTGCTAATCAAAATCTCAAATTTTCATGTTAAAATCCATAAATAATCTAAAGGGAAATGAAGTTTTAGGATCACAAAAGCTTACCCAAATGATTTAGCACATGAAATTTCTTCAAAAATCACCTCCAAGGGTTTACCAAACTCAAAAAATGAAAAATGAGGCTAGAACCTTGAAATTTGCAGGTCAAAACCCCTCTCTGATGTTTCTTAAGCGAACCCCACAAAAATTTGGGGTCTCACTTTTGTGAACCAATCTCCGTTTAGGTGACCATCTCTAAAGCGAGCCCTGGTCCACTTATGTGAACCCGTGCAAAAGGCCAGTCTCGATTTTGCGAGCCGGACATCGCTAATGCGAAGATCGAAAAAGGGAAGGCCCTCCGCAAGAGCGAGGACTGCAACACCAGAAACATCAACCAACACAAAATCATCTAAAATACCCTCAAGATTCATTCGGAACCCCGTAGACACAAACCATATATGCAAATTAATTATACTCGACTTTATGGATTCAATGAAATCGTCAAAACACGAATTCAAAGTCTCCTTGACCCGACATCCGTAAAAACCACAAGAAACTAACATAACGTTTAAAAAGGACAAAACAAGCTTGGGACCTCTCAAAAATCAATCAATGCCTCACCTAGGCTTAAAATCATCCTCCAAATCCAACGAACCTCTCGAAATTTTGATCTAAGCATCCGAACCCCGAATGTTGACCAAAGTCAGCCTAAAGGCTAAATTTCCACAATTTCCCAACTTAGGATCTCAAATCTTCAAAAAGCTCCAATTTTGAAACAGACAACTCCCATATACCAAATTCTATGTTTCGGGACTAATGGAATCATCAAAATTCCATTCTGACACTCGAGACTCCCAAAGACTCCAAAAACTGCTTTTTAACAACTTAAGCCTTTCATACTCAGAACTTACAAAATTCTCAACTTATAACTCAAAGTTCAAAATCAAATTTCAAAACTCAACATAAAAACAAGTCGGAGTATATATCAGAATGGGCAAAATGGTAAATTTACAAAACTTTTCAAAGATGATTGAGTCATTACATTATCCACCACTAAAAATTATGTTCGTCCTTGAACATAAGTAAAAGAAAGTACCTGAAGTGTCAAAAAGTTGAGGATATCTAGCACGCATATCTCACTCTATCTCCCAAGTCGCCTCACTAACTGAATTGTGCTTCGTCTGTACCTTCACTGAAGCAAACTCCTTGATTCTAAGCTTTTGGACCTGCCTATACAAAATGATTGTAGGCTCCTCCTCAAAAGATATTTTTGGACCCAACTCAACTGAATCAAGAGAAAGTACATAAGACTAATCTAACACATACTTTTGAAGCATGGAGACATGTAAATAGGATGCACAACTGACAAGCTAGGTGGCAAGGCTAAATTATAGGCCACTTCTCCCACACGACTCAAAATCTCAAAGGGTCAATGAATTTAGGGCTAAGCTTTCCCCTTCTTCCCGAACCTTATCACACCCTTCATGGGTGACACTCGAAGACAAACATGAACACTAGAGCTCGAACTCTCTAATCTGCATAACTCTTCTGTTGACTTTGGGCTTTCAACAGTCTACCCTAGATCATACGGACCTGCTTTATATCATCTCTAAGTAAGTATGTATCTAATGAGTCCATCTCATCTAAGTCAAACCATTCGAACAGAGATCTACACCGTCTGGCATACGATGCCTCAAGTAGGGCAATTTTAATACTAGTGTCATAATCGTTGTTGTAGGCAAACTCTGCTAAGGAAAAATGCTAATCCCATTTAGCACCAAAATCGATCACACAAGCTCGAAGCATGTCCTCCAACACCTGAATCGTGCGCTCGGAATGACCATTTGTCTAAGGATAGAAGGTTGTACTCATATTTAACCGTGTACCTAAACCATGTTGTAATGCCTTCCAAAAATAGGAAGTGAACAAAGAACCTCGATCATAGACAATAGAAACCAAGACTCCATGTAGTTGCACAATCGGACTGATATAAAGTTTGACTAACTTCTCTGCTGTATACTTCACCCAAACTGGGATGAAATGGGCGGACTTGGTCAGACTGTCAACAACCACCAAATGGAGTCATAACCACCCATGGTGGTAGGTAGTCCCACAACGAAGTCCATAGTGATCCGTTCCCACTTCCAAGTAGGAATAGGCATTCTCTGAGATATACCTCCGGGCCGCTGGTGCTCACACTTGACCTATTGGCAATTCAGACACCCCTCAACAAAATCTGAAATATCCCTCTTCATCCCAAACCACCAATAGTGCTGGCTAAGATCGTGATACATCTTCGCTGCCCTCGAATAGATGGAATATTGAGCACAATGGGCCTCCTCAAGAATCAGTCTAATCAGCTCGCCCACCATGGCACACAAAATCCCGCTCCCAATTCTCAAGATACCCTCAGAATCAAGAACAACCTCCTTGGGTTCCCCTCTCACCACATTTTCTCAAATGAGATGCAACTTCTCGTTAAAATTGGCGCTCACGGATATGCTCAACTAAGGAGGAACGTGCCTCTATAAAAGCAATCAAACCATCCATCTTCTAAGAAATCTATAACCGGACGAGATTGTTGGCTAACCACTATACATTCCTAGCCAATGGTTTAAAATAAATGATAGATATTTGTGTGGCTATAAATCATTTTATCATGGGTAGAATAGACATTTTAAAGTTAAATTGTTACTTAATATAAAAATATTTCATATTTTTTTAGACTGACTAAAAAAGAAAGTAAGTCATATAAAATGAGACTGAGAGAATATTTGTTTGTTTTTTCACTTTGGGCCACAACCTTTTGGGCTAGGCCATTGCATTGTTTGGACTTGTTTGATCAAATAAAATTGGACCTCAACAGGTCTTTTAATTTATTTTTTTTAAAAAAGGCTTAAATATGTAGTTGAATATGCTAACACAACTTGGGGGGATGTATGTAGTAACCTTTTTTCCTTTTGATATCCTAGTGACAAGCAATTATAGATTCGTTGTTGTTGTTTTATTAGGAAGATAGGAAGTCAAATCAATGTTTGTAGGCATATGTAAACATCCACACGCTCCTTTGGTGGATTATCTTTGATTTAGTTACTAATTATTTCTTCACATGTACTCAAATAGTGTTTAGCACTAGACATGAAAGGGAAATCAGCCAATCACACGATTAAATAAATAAATTAGCTTCTTAAACATGTTAAGACCACTATAATATAGGACAAAATAAAATTAGCGATGCACCATGTAATGGAAAACATTCATTATTCTAAATTATGTCATTCTTTATATATATATATATATATATATATATACCTCCTGTCCTTAATTACTTGTCCACTTTTGAATTGACACACCTATGAAGAAAACAATGATTGACATAGTGAGTTTACCATTTTACCACTATTAATTATGAAGTTGATGAATTAAAAATTTAAGATTTTCAAGAAGTTCTACCTTTTTTTCAAAATTAATTAGTTGAGGGTACAATAGGTAAAAAATTTTGTCCTTTCTTGATTTGTCAAAATGGACAAGTAAAAAAGAAAAATTGGACAAATACTTAGGGACAGAGGGAGTATTAAAGAATTTTTATATTTGTGTCACCTAAAAAACAATTATAATTATAAATAACCATCCAAATTAATAATATCAGAAAAAACAAGACAAGCTACCTTTTCCTATTTGTTATAAACTTGCAATATACCAATAGTATAATTTGATTTTTTTACATGTCCTTAGTAGATTGCTTATGCAAACAAGAAATGTTTTAGGGTGATTTTACACTATAGTAAAGGATCAAATAACTTTTTTTATGATCATTTTCATTTGTTGTCCCCGTTATTTTGTCATATTATACCTTCTATTGTTTATGTTTTTGAGCTTTCAATTTTATCCCTATCATTCTTGTCTGGCTGTATGTAAAGTTGAAGGCAAGATCCAACATGAAGATAATCACCCCTTAAACAATTATTTTGAGAACCTATGAAGTAAACGTCCTATAGCTTGTGTATTAAGCTAGTACTAGTAGGTATCAAAACAACATAAGTGTGTTACTTAGATTTCTATTCCCCACTTCTGCTAAAGAGGTACTATATCTTTATGAAAATAATAGAAATATTCAAATTAATAAATTAAACAAAGATTAATCACATTAAACATCCTTATAATGTGAATTAGTTTTAGATAAACCTCTATATTATAAAAACAAATACTTATACACCATATTCTCTTATATATAGACAGTTTGTGCTGAAGCAGGCACGTCGACGGAGACGTGCCTACTTCAGCGTGTTTTTAAAAAAAACTTAAAAAATTATTTTTTATTCTACTTTAATTTAATTAGTGTATAATATTTTCGCATCTGTCGACGTGCCTGCTTCAGCGTATTTTTTTTAAAAAACTTAAAAATTTATTTCTTTTGTTCTACTTTAATTTAATCATTGTATAATTTTTTCAAAATTAGGGTTTCCGTTTTAGCTATGAATTTTAGTTTCGTCTCCGTTGACGTGCCTGCTTCAGCGTATTTTTAAAAAAAAACTTAAAAATTTATTTCTTTTGTTCTACTTTAATTTAATCATTGTATAATTTTTTCAAAATTAGGGTGTTTCCGTTTTAGCTATGAATTTTAGTTTCGTCTCCGTCGACGTGCCTGCTTCAGCGTGTTTTCTTAAAAAAACTTCAAAATTTATTTCTTTTGTTCTACTTTAATCTAATCAGTGTATAATTTTTTTGAAATTATGGAATCCGTTTTACCTGTGAATTTTAGTTTCGTCTCCGTAGACATGCCTGCTTCAATGTGTTTTTAAAAAAAAACTTAAAAATTTATTTCTTTTGTTCTACTTTAATTTAATCAATGTATAATTTTTTTCGAAATTATGGAATCCATTTTAGCTATGAATTTTTGTTTCGTCTCCGTTGATGTGCCTTCTTCAGCGTGTTTTTTTTTTAAAAAAAAACTTAAAAAATTATTTCTTTTGTTCTACTTAAATTTAATTAGTGTATAATTTTTTCGAAATTATGGAATCTGTTTTAGCTATGAATTTTAGTTTTAAATTCAAGAAGACGTGCATTGTAACAACCTGATTCCGTCGTTAGAAAAAAACCAATGGGGAAAAAATTGGGGCCAGAAAACTTTTGAGTAGTAACTTGGGAATTTCCTAGCCTAGTCCAGATTTGGATGAAATCGAAGTCAGACGAGTCTACAGAAATTTGGTAACAATTGGGTGATCTAACTATGAATTTGACCACATGAGTAGATAACTAAGACGTTAAGGAACCTGTACGACTTTACGGAATTGAATTCGGGCGAGTAGAACTCCCGAAAATGATCCTAGCGTGAACTAAGTGGTTTTTGAATGTCAAGGGTTGAAGGTGTGTTGTAAAATGGGGGCTTGGAATTCAAATTCCAGCATTCTATCTCTGTGCATGCCGCCATAGTGGGATGGCTGCCGCCATAGCAGGATGGGTCTCGCCGTAGCAGGACAGACGTGACTTAAGTCGGAAATAAAATCTCAAAAATATTTTATTCTGCACTTTTCGACTTTGAGAGCTAAGGAACGACCCCAGGGATTTTCTTGACAGTTTTCCACCATTCTTGAGGCTAAATGCAAGGTTTTCACTCTCCAAATTCGTTTTGCGATCCATAGAATGTAAATTTGTGGGTAATTATTGTTGGGGAAGGGTTTTGATCTGAAACTAATGGTGGAAAAATTCCTAAATTGGGTATTAGGATCTTGGGTTTGGTCTAGGTTATTGGGTTTGTTATTAATTCAGATAATTAGACCTTTTGATTGTTGATCCTTGTGTTAATTGTATATTTTTAGACCACGAACAAGCGAGAAGAATCCAGAAGGAAGATTCAAGTGCCTTAGGGGATTCAAGCTTGGATTCGAGGTAGGTAATGGTTGTGATTTCATGTTGATGTGATATATGTTTGTAATTGCTCATTATAATTCATGTCTGTATGCGAATGTTGCATTATTGATCACCCTAATCGTAAATGAGGATATTTGAATAATTGTATGCCATGAATCACCTTTTTTGTATAATTGTGAGAATATACATTATGAGTGTGATTGTGGTTTGTTGAATGGATCGGGTGTTGCGTTCTGACACACTAACTTGGATCGGTCGCCACGTTCTGGTATAAACATGGGATCGGTTGCCACGTTCTGACATAAACATGGGATCAGTTGCCACGTTCTGACATAAACATTGGATCGGGTACCATGTTCCGGTATACTAACAGTTTGGGTGTGGGTTCCATGAGAGGACCATTGAATTGGGTTCCGTGAGAGGACCATTGAATTGTGTTGTGTATCTACTTGTGATGATTACGTTTATATCTAATGATGATTGATATTGGAAGACTGTATGTTGCTCTAAATTGATAACCAATGTGTATTATTGAGAATGTGGGATGCTACATTGATCCTGAAAAGATGACTAATATTGTATATGTTCGGTATATGCTTGTTTATAATTATTGTGGTTACTTGCATTTGTTTCACTTATTGGGATAGCCACGTGATCCTACCAGTACACTGTGGTTGTGTACTGATACCGCACTTGCTTGTTCTTTGTTGAGTACATGGTATCTTTAGGCGGCTATTGATAAACCTCAGCTATGTGACTATTGAGTGTGACCGGATTCAAGGGTGAGCCAGTTCTTTCAGGCTGCCATGGATCTTTCTTGTTTAAGTCCATTCTTTTTGGACTCAGACTACTTGTTTAAGGTGTTTGTTAGTTTCGGGGTTGTACCCCTTGTTCTTAGACTTGTCGTTAGTAGAGTTCTGGTACAATGATTTTCAGGTTGTAGGGGTTGTTCTTCCGCATTAGTTTGGTTAGTTGTTTGTTAAAACATTGGAGTTTATGGGGACTCCATTTTTATAGTCATTTAAACTTGCTTCCGTATCTTTAAATGCCTTAGTTTTCATAAATTTTGTTTGTTTGGGTTGTAGTAATGGTTCTCTCACGGGAGGGTTTGTGTGGGTGCCAATCACGACGGTCTGGATCGTGACATGCATGCTTCAGCGTGTTTCGAAAAAATATTTTTAAAAAAATTACTTCTTTTGTTCTACTTTAATTTAATTAGTGTATAATTTTTTCAAAATTATGGAATCTGTTTTAGCTATGACTTTTAGTTTTAAATTTATATTCTTTAGTTATTGCTTTATGGAATTCGTTTTAGCTATGACTTTAGTTATTCTGAACGTCGATAATATTTATTTATATCTTGTAACTCCTTTGAGTGAAAAATTAACGATCGATGAGGAAAAATATATTAATTATGAACATCTTAATGAAATTCTTCACAGTAAATTTGCGCAAACAAAAAGTAATTAATAACTTAAATATCTAAATATAATATTAAAATTTAATCAACTTTCTAAATTCTACCTATATCACATAAATTAAAATAAAAAAATATTAAGATATTGGCCCCGTGCTAGCACGGGCACCTTTTACTAGTTAGGAAGAGGGAATAGCAGGCACCAGACCGTCAACACGTTTGTGCTGCCTGCTTACTCCCATTGGATGTCTCTGGTTCATTTAACTGCTACATGTTGCCTCTTGTTTATCTAATGAAAAAAATGTAGTCCATTCATTTATGACCCACGTCAATTGCCATTCAACGTTGACACAATGGTAAGTTTTCCACATTTATTCTCTAAAGGGCCCACTTCATTTGCCATTTCTATCGCCAATTTCCAGTTTTATCACATAGTAATTAGTACAATTATTTGGGGCCCACTTCAATTAGCACCTGCAATCGTAAATCCTTCAAATGCCGTTTTTGTGAGTGTCAATCTTTATTTGCTAATAGAAATTAGTTGACTCTCAAAATTCTATTATGTCTCATAAAATGGGACTGAAAAAGTAACATATATTATTTGAGAATGATTTAAAAATTACTATAAATTATAATAATTAACAATTTAAAATATTTAAAAGACATAAAAAATTTGGTTTAACTCTCAAACATAAAAAGTAACATATGTTATTTAAAAATTACATAAAAAGTACTATAAATTACAATAATTAATAACTTAACATATCAACAAGACAAAAAAAGGGCTAATTTTTGTACTGCTTGTGTGACATAAATTAGGATTGGGATGATTTTAAAAAAATTAATTTTGGTTATACATTATAAATAGTCGAAAAATTGAAATGATATAATATTTCAAAATAATCGACCGAACCGTTTTATTGACAACCCTTATGTTACTTGTACTCTATTTATTTTTACTTAAATTTAGAAAGATATGTTTCATTTCTACCCTCAATCTCATCGCTACATTTATTTGCTATTTGAAATTGAAATTGAAATTAAAAAGACAAATAACAAATACATTTCTAAACTAGCTCACTTATGAGCAAATTATATTATAACAATTTTTATTAATTTTTTAACAACACATAATATATAACATTAACATTGTACCCTAACCCTGTTGGGCCCGAGCGTTGCCCGGGCTTTCTTTACTAGTATTATTTATATATAAGAAGACATAGTTGGGCAGCTTCAGCTGCCTGTTTCATGGTCTTTATTTTGTCTGTTTGTGTAGCAATTGATTTAAGCTGCTTCTAGCTTGTGGTTAAAGCTAAAACTTTCATGTAATAAGGTCATGAGTTCAAACTCCTATAGCTATACTTTTTTTGTTTTATTTTAATTTGTTGTATATTTTAAAATTATGTTAAATATAATTAACAACTTAATATATTTAATAATTTTAGTTGACTTTCGAAATTCTATCAATGACACATAAGTTGAGACACAAAGAGTAACACATTATTTGAAAAGTACGTAAAAAATATAATAAATTAGTTAATTTAAAATATTTAAAAATCATATCAAAATTTGATTGACTCTTTAAATTATATGTATCACGTAAATTAAAACAAAATGAATAACATTTGTGGGCCCGTGCTACACACGAGATCCCATATCTAGTACTATTTAAATACTACACTTATACCTCTTATAAGGTATATCTTAAGTAAATATATTGAAATATAATGATTAAAAGGTAAAGATAGACTATGATTAGAGTTTAAAAGTTTTTATTATGTAATTTTAAGACAATTCCGAAGAAGGGAGAGTAAGGCCTTATTTGTTTGCACTTAATGAAGGTCTTAGAATCATTCAAATTCAATCCATTAAGTGAGTTTGGTTTTTAGGTCTGAATCTGAATGATTTAGACTGATCCCATTAAGTCCATTTGTTTCTTTTTTCAAAAAGTCTCTTAATGGATCTGAAAAGGTCTGAACGAATCAGATCTATAGGAGAGTCTTAAAAACATTCAGACTTATTTAATAAGTTATAAAATTATATTGTATCGCCTCTCTCGGTCTTTGCATGATTTTTGCTCTCACAACTATAAACATTTTCCTCTCTTTTCTCAATCAAACACCAATTTTTTTCTCTTGAACTGGTAAGTTTTCATAACCTTTACAAAAAAAAAATTATATTAATAATTTTCTTTGGGTGTTTTGATGTTCATCAAGGTTTTTGAGTGAAAAAAAAAATACTATCCACAGTTAAAAATAATAACTATGTATACATATTTGAGGTCTCTTATTAGAATTTTATCTTAGGCCAATAATTTTATTGAAACTCTTTGATCATCAAATTCATTTGTGAGATAACACTAATATATTATTGTTGTTGAACTAGTTGGTGACAAAAATAATGGAGCTCCTAATAATTCATCATTCTAATTAGAGGCGAATCCAGAATTTCAAGAAAACTGGTGCACCATTGCTTTAAAGATAAGATCAAAAAATTTATAATAATAATAACTAAGCGATCAAAACATAAAATATTACATTACCACAAAAATATCATCAGTTTACAATTATACTCGCCTAGACTTCATATTTTGAAAACGATCTATGATAGCATTTGAAGTCTTTTCACTTTAGAACTTTAGAATTTCGCTTTTTAAAAAAAAAAATACGTGTAGTTTTATTTAATAAAAATATTGAAGCGAATTGTGTCTGGCCGAGATCGAACTCAGGACCTTGGTATTAAAATCTTACTGTCAAACTAGTGAACCATCCAACAACTTTGAGAATGGGTTCCACAAGTTTTTATTTAATATAATCTTTAATAATTATACAAGTAATATATCGAGTTTAGTTGGATGACCACGGGTTCCGGTGACCCAAATTTAACTCATAGATTTGCCCCTAATTCCAATCTTCAGTTTTAGCTGAAAAAAAAGTTTTGGGGAAGAAGAGAAAAACTTATTATTCGTCTCAATTGAAAATTGATGAGAAGATGATTACTGATTTGGAGTAATTGATTAAAAAATATAGTGCACCATCATTTGAAGAATATATGAAAAAATTAGATGGACTTGGATGGGAAGAGTCATTATACAGTACACGTGTTAGTATATTTTTGGAAAGTGCCTATAAAATATTTTTTATTCATAATTTTTTTTTATGTTATGCTGGATGATTATGATGTTATTTTTAATAAAAAAGTAGTATTTTTTGTTGAAATGAAATTTTTATAACATTTTATTAATATAATGTTTGATTTCATATGCACATTCAGATATTGAAAATAAATAATCTTAGTCATTCAGAGTTCAGATTTTTAGAGACGATATTTTAATATTCAGATCTAGACACTTAGATCTTAATACAAATCTTAATATTCAGATGTGTATTCAGATTCACACGTTTTAATCTTAATGGAAACAAATGAGGCCTAAGAAACTAAATAAAATGAGAAATTCCAATATAATAAAATACGGACAAAAACCTAAATATTTAAGCATCAAAATAACTCCTATATAATAGTAATTTGACTTTTCACCAACATAGTAATATTATTACAAAACACAACAAAAAGAAAAAAAAGTATCGAAAGTAAAAAAAATAATCAACCCATTCAATATTAAATAATATTTTAATTTCCTCTCATTCTGTTATTTACCTTTCACAAATATCTCAATCATTACTTAATGCTTCTCTCATAATCTCAGAAAACGAATTGTAACCAAAATCAAACTCTCTATCTCCTCTTCTATGAAAGTCATTTCAATGACTGAAATCAACAATGTGTCAATTTTAATTCAGCATGACGGAAGATGGGATGTAACATGTATGTATCAATTTTTAAAATTACTTTCGAGTTTTTTTGTTAGAATATATAGTTCGATTTTGATTATTTTAAATTTTTTTGTTGATTTTATTGCTTGAATTTTTATGTAATCCGATGTTGTTACCATGATTTTTTTTGTAATCTGGTTTGAATGAATAGTTTGTATGTTGTTTGACAGTAGTTTTGTTTGTATAATTGTTAAAACGAAATTTTCAATCTCATTTGTTTATTATGACATTATGCATTATAGGATTTCACATATAACCAAAATCGAATTCACCATCCATTATAAATCGAATTGCATATAATTATCGTTGTTTACAGATAATATTGATATGGAAACCATGTTAAATAATAATGTACATAATTTTAAATTAATTTGATTATAAAAAACAATTGATAAATTCTGGGTTAGTTTAGTGTGTATATCTTGGTTGAAATTATGCATTTTGTATCATAGTGCATTGTAGTTTAATCATAATGTACACCGTCATCTAATTAAATTGATTATACAACATATTTGATATTTTTGGTTAGATTATGGTGTATATGTTGGTGTAGGTAATATATTATTGATTATGTTGAACTAGACACTATAGTTTAATCATAATGTACACTATTAATAATATGTAATTATAATAAATTGGTATCTAATTAATTAGATGACAGTGCATTTAGTTGATTCTTGTTTTGTATTAGACATTCATTATGAAATTATTATTCATGTCATGATCCAGTTGTCATGAGTGACATACATACTAAACCACCTAGTAGGAGAACTGACAACTAACTCAAACTAAACCCAAAAACACCATTCTTTTTAAAAGCAAGTTCATTATATAAAGCAAGAAACAGTTTTTTAAACAACTAAGGGTTGAGTCCCCATAAGCTCAATCAATAATTTAAAACAATTCAGAAATTAAAGAATTGAGCCACATAAACTCAATCCAATAACCAAAAATATTTGTGCGGAAATAAAATCCTAAGAACTGAAAGTCTTGGTACCAAAACTCTAATGTCTAAAATAAAGGGGATGCAACCCCGAAACTCAAAACAATAATAATAATAATCTAAGAATGTCTTAGTCTGAAAAGTAGAGGAATCCACGATAGCCTGGAAGAATAGATCACCCTTGGATTCGAAGTCAAATATCTTTTTAACATATGTCTTGGATCAGCCGCTGGAAGATTTCTTGTATTCAACAAGGAAAAAACAGATGCAATATCAGTATACAAGCCACAATGTACTAATAGAATTACATGGCCAGTCCAAGATATGAATGCAAATAATTTACCATAATACAATAACACAGAACAACACATAACAATTATCAATTCAAAAAATATCTGGATACATGTTCCATGTGATCACAAATGCAAATGTTCATTCCTCTCATGGAAACATAAACATATACATGGTCCTCTCTTGAAACCATACTAACGTGGTACCCCAGCCATTCATAATTAGTATATCGGTGTGGTACCCAAGCCTACCATTTATGGATATTCCCGTACCAGGCGTAGTACCCAAACCAACTGTTAGTATATACCAAGCTTAGTATTCGAGCCAACTGTGGAGATATTTTGTACCTGGCATGGTACCCGAGACAACCAACAAATACAGATAATCATGCACAATCACAAACACATAAACACTAACACTTGAAACCACAAGTCACATAACCAGTTTATTGCATGATATTATCAACACAACGTGATTCCATATGCCTCCCTATATTTTCCCAAGCACGCATTGTACAAATGATACTATAAAGCAGTAGACATGCATACATACATAAATTAGAAACATAGAACCATCATCTACCTCGAATCAAGCCTCTTGAAAACTCTAAAGAACTCGAACTTTTCCTTTTTGAATTGCCTTGGCTTGTTTTTGGTCTAAAACAATAAATGCAAGTAACAATTAATCACAAAGGCCTAATCATACCCGGATTATACTCAAATCCTAATCTTAGAAAAATAAATAATCATCTTCCCGAACATAGGGCTTCTTCCACCATTAAACCAAGTAAAAAACCCTCCCCCAAGAGGAATATCTTAAATTTATGCCATGCGAATCAACGTACACGGTTGGGGAGTAATAATCTTACCATTACCAATTATTTTCATGGAAATTTGAGTGCAAACAACCCTAAATCGTCCATCTCAAGTCCAAGTACAAAAGTACATAAAATAGCAGGGTTTGGGGTTGCTTCTACATAAAAACCCATTTTTTTCGCACTATAGCGACCCAACCTGCTATAACGACCCCACTATTGCGGAACATACCATGCTATAGCAGTCTCCACACTTTGCTATAGAGGTCTGAGTCCCGCTATAGAAGAGTATGCTAACTTTAGAGACTTGAAAATCCCTAAAAGTCGTATTTTTCACAACATGTCTCCTTCCCTTGACGTCCCAAACTATCTCCTTCACGCCAAATTCAATTTCGGGAGTTCTACTTGCTCAAATTCAATTCCGTGAAGTCCCACAGGTTCCTTAATGTTTCGGCTACAAGAATATATTATCCAAGCCTTGAAATTATACTTGACCCATTCTATATGTCCCTATACCGCGCCTAGCCTAAAAATTTTAAGTTAGGAAAAGTTTTCTGGCTCAAATTCTTTCACTATTGGACTATTCACAATGCCGAGATGAGTCATTACAATAGATACCAATTTACCCATCGCTTTACCCCGAGTGATTAACCAAGAAAAACTGGCTAAAGTAGAAAGAAGGGTTGTACCTGAATTCTTGATCTCGTGAAGGTACTTTTCTCCCATCTCTTTCTGTCTCCCAAGTAGCTTCCTCAATCGAACGATGTTTCCACGAAACCTTTTATTCCTTGGTTCTCAACTTCCAGACACCCAATAAAGAATCACAACTGGTTCCTCTTTAATACTGCAAGTCCTTGTCTAACACTATTGAGTCTCATTTAATGATATAATGTCAATCCATATGGTACTTCTATAGCATAGACACATGAAAAACTGTGTGAACTCCAGAAAAGTTGGGTGAAAGTGCTAACATGTAAGCCACTAACCCCAAACCGTCAAGAATCTCAAACGGACCAATGTTGTGAGGGTTGGTACCAGACCTCATGACTCTCTTCATCGATGAAACCTTCAATAGAACCTGATTACCAACAAGAAATTCCATGTTCCTTACCTTGCAATTTGCATATGCCTACTCTAGGCTGCCAACAACTTATCCTGAATTCCCCTTACCCTTTTCTGAGCATCCCTGACCAAATAAACACCTAATGGTTTCCCATCTCCACTCTCAAACCAACCTATGGGCGATCAACATCCTCTCCTATAGAGTGCCTCAAAAGGTGTCATATAAATATTGGAGTGATAATTATTATTGTAGAAGAAGTCATATAAGGGTAAGAATTGATCCTAATGCCCCCCAAAATCAACCACACAAGCTCTTAACATATCTTCCGACACCTGAATAATCCACTCTAACTGACCGTCGGTCTGTGGATGGAAGGTTGTACTGAAAGTGAGTTGAATACCCAATACCTCATGTAACTTTCCCCTTCGAAGTAAACTGAGTGCCAAGGTCCAAAATGATAGAATGGGGCACCCCTGCAACATTACTATATCATTGACATTAATCTTTGCCAACTATTGGGAGTTGTAATCCACTATGGTGGGATGAAGTTAGCTGATTTAGTCAACCTGCCAACAATAGCCAAAATCAAATCATATTTTCCCAAGGTCTAAGGTAGTCCCACAATGAAATCGATGGCTATCCTTTCCCACTTCCAATTAAGAATTGTCATTCTCTTGAGCAAACATGCAAGCCTTAGACGTTCATACTTTACATGTTGGCAATTACGACATTTAGAAATATAATCAACAATGTCTTTATTCATCCCATGCCACTAATAAAAAGTAGCCTCAAATCCCTATACATCTTGGTCACACCCAGATGAATAGAATATCACGAACCATAAGACTCTGCCAACACACTCTTGATCAAGTCACCAACCCGAGGAATAAAAATCCTCCCTCTAAAACTAAGCACACCATGTCATCTTGGATCTCCCCATACACCACCTTACCTTTTGAGTTTAACCAATTCATTATCCTCAAATTGCTTAACCTTGATTTCTTCTGTGAAGGTGGGCTTGACCTCAATACTGGCTAACACTCCACCCTTCTCAGAGATACCCAATCACATGAACTTAGACTCCAAAGTCTGAATCTCCCTGACCAAGGGTCACATAGAAACCCCCAAGCAAGCCAAACTTCTCATGCGAACTGTCTTCTAGCTCAATGCATATGCCACCACATTAGCCTTATCTAGATGGTACTGAATGGTCACATCATAATTCTTGAGCAACTCTATCCATCTTCTCAGCCTCAAATTCATATCCTTTTAAGTGAACACATGTTATAGACTGTGATGATCAATGAATACCTCACACTTAACCCTATAAAGAGAATGCTGCAGATTTGAGAGTAAACAATATTGATGCCAACTCCAGAACATGGGTGGGATAGTTCCTCTCATGAACCTTTAACTATTTGGAAGCATAGGCTATAACATTTCTTTCCTGCATCAACACAACACCAAATCCTAAATTTGAAGCATCACAATAAACAATGAAATGATTGCCTTCCACCAACAAAGTCAGGATAGGCATTGTATTCAAAAGATCCATGAGCTTTTGGAAACTCTATTCACAGTTATCACTCGAAAGGTACCTCCTTTTGAGTCAACTTGGTCAAATGCGTAGCAATAGATTCCAAGTTTTTCACAAAACATGTGGTAGTAGCTAGCAATTCCCTCAAAATTCTTAACTTTTATTATTGAGTTAGGCTTGAACCCAATTCTTAACTGCCTCAATCTTTTAGGGATCTACCATTACCTCTTCTTTCAAGACCATATGACCAAGAATATCAACCATGGGCAGCCAAAATTCACACTTAGAAAATTTAGCATACAATTTCTATTTCCCCAAGACACCCAGAACTATACAAAGGTGCTATGCATGCTCCTCCTTTTCCTTGGAGTAAATCAAGATATCATCTATAAACACAATCACAAAAGAATCCAAGAAGGGTTTGAACACCTCATTCATCAAACTCATAAATATTGCAGGGGCATTAGTCAACCCAAAAGACATCACCAAGAACTCATAAGGCCCATAATGAGTCCGGAGAGCTGTATATCCTAAAAGAAGTATAAAGAGTTCATTATTCAAATAAAAAACCTAACGATGGTTAAGGTTGATCCCACGAGTAACACAGTTCACACTTAGTTCAATAGATATTATCCGTGCTCGTAATCGTATTATTTTCGTAATAAATGAGTGTTTTGTGTAGAAAGTAGTGTTGGTAATTATCACAAGTAACAAGTGACAAAGTAACGATTTCACTTGTTTTAAACCAATAGAAAGCGAAACTAGGATTTTGTGTTTCCTATGAATCATTAACTCAATAGACCCTGATATTAGTAACCTTGTCTAGTATGTCACACGCAAGACCGGTTATCATCTAATAAGTGGATGATTGCCTAAGTAGATGAATTTCACTAGGTAACATGGTTAGTTTACGAGTGTATGTTTTACTAACCCTTACTTTTGATCCCAAATTAGCTATCCCCGGGTAAATTTAAGCTATGAGATGAGGGTCGATAGCCTCAAATATACATTGTATAGTCCATGTTCCTATTTGTTATCCCCTTTGTCATGAAAGTAGGAATAAGGTGAGTTCTAACGTATGCATCTGTTATAAAGCAATCAAAGCGAAGAGAAAAATAATATATGAATGTACACCTTTCAAGAATTATTGTGTTAGGTCTGCCTCACTAATTCCTCATGGTTCCCACAACTAGTTGTGGATTTAGCTACTCATAATTGTATGATCTAATAATTTCGTTAAAATAAATCATGAATTTACAATATAAATATTGATAATCTATATCTTGAATTGATTTGCAAAGTCAAAAATCAAAGATCGATGTGTAATTAAAATCTCAAGAATTCCAGAATAAAAGAAAAATGTAGTTTTACTAATAATCCTTAACCCAAAATGTGCGTAGCAAAATAAATAATCCCTAAAAAATTATTTATAGACATACCAAATCCTATCCAAACTGTTCTGGGAAAACTGAAATTCAACAGCTTTTACGACCCCAAGTACGAGTTGTGGATCCCTTTAAGGCTTGAGAAATCTTCTCGTCGATGGCAGTGAATATTCAGTCTCAAGACATTTTCTACTGACAAGATCTACAATCCATAAAATGTACTATGGCTCATACTGTCCATCGTAGTCTTCAAGCTCCTATTTTCCAAACTCTCTGAATCTTAACTACGGGAGTCTGTTTACAACCTGTGTAGTCTTCTACGCCCCATAATGTTCATTAGTAGTTTGTCAGCCCAGTTTTGCAAATTATCAGTAAATTTTCTACAACCATAGTAAGTTTACGACTCGTAAAACTTTTTACGGCCCGTACTGGCTACTCGTACACCTCAGACTTCATTTCACCTTTTTTAATCTTTCATCTACGAGAAAATCTACGGCTCGTGGTTTAGACCACGACTCGTAAAATGACTCGTAAATGACCAAACTTCACTACAACACCTGACTTCCTACACTTAGCAACCAAAAACATGTTTTCCTGCAAAATAATGACAAAATACATTAAATCTACTTAAACGCTCTAAAAGACTTACAAAAATCCTAAGTTTTAAGCATTACAGGTGCCTTAAATCTACGGCACATCAACACCCTCAACTTAAAAAAATGCTTGTCCTCAAACGGCTGACACAATCATCACATTATGACACCTAGCAAAAGAAGACTAAGAAGGTGTTTGGATTGACTTAAAAGTTGGTCAAACCTACTTTTAAGTTAATTTTTGACTTCTGAACGTGTTTGACAAATATAAAAAATAACTTAGAATAAGTAAAAAATATGACTTAAAAAAAGTTAGGAAGTGTTTGGCAAGGTCAAAAAGGACTTAAAATAAGTTTAAAATGACTTAAAATAAGTCAAAAATCTGAAGTAGGTCTCCCCCTACTTTTTATTTTTTGACTTAAAAGTCATTTCACTATGACTTTTTATTTTTGACTTAAAAGCTACTTTTTTTAAGCCAATCCAAACGGAATCTAAGAACCTATGTCTATCACATGTCTTTTATCATTCTAATTAAAAATCGCAACACCTCCTCTTTTTATCAACAACCAGTGCATAAATATCTCTTCTCAAGATAACACATGTGGATTAATGAATGACATCACTATACCAACAAATAAGGTTACATACACAATAAACAATCACCTAGATAATCAATTTTCAACAGTGCTACTCGTGAATGGGGACTAGGTACACACTCACTCTCACAAAGGACACTGTGAAATAACCCAGAATAATCATAATTTCTTTGGGAAATCCTTACATAGATAAGGGGCAAATATAATTTTTAAAACATTGAAGCTTATAATGCTAAAGTAATTTTTTCCCAAGAGCCAATAGATGTCTAACTCATTGATCAATTCTTCAAACAATTGTTTAGGTCAAACTTTATTAATTATTTGATTGTTATATTTGAAAGAAAGGAAGGATAAAAAGGAAAAATCACAATCCACACATAGTGATCATTAAAAAGGACCTCACCTTCCTCCGAAGTGAAAATAAGGTATGTGAAAAAAATAAAGGTGATGTTTTTAATACTACAAAATCTAAAGCTTCATCTTAGTAGGTCCCACAAAAGATTTTTTGCAACCAAATGTTTTTCTATATAAAACATCCAACCCCTCACTTCCCTCATTCCCTTCAACCAATATTCTCCTTTACTCTTCGTTATTGTAATTGCTTCCATTTCTCACTTCACTTTTCAGATACATAACCTGCAAAAACTGTCACTAGGCAGTTAGTATAAAACTTTTTAAGGTAGTTTAAACTTTTGTGTACATGAAGCTAGAAAGGAGGTATTCAATTATTACATTAACTTATATATAACTAGTCAATTAGCTAGTTGTAGTTAAAAGAGTTGTTGTAAATACCTAAAAATGAAGGAGAGTGGTAGGAAACAAGGTGCAGCATCTCCTTGTGCAGCTTGTAAGTTGCTAAGGAGGAGATGTGCACAAGATTGTGTTTTTGCTCCTTATTTTCCAGCTGATGAGCCACACAAGTTTGCAAGTGTGCATAAGGTTTTTGGTGCTAGCAATGTCAACAAGATGCTTCAGGTCAGAGACTTTCCAACAATTTTAAGTTTGAATTGCTTCATTCCTTTTATTTATTTATTTTTGGCTTCCCACCTGTGTCCGGTACCACATTGGAGCCT
Source organism: Solanum tuberosum (assembly GCF_000226075.1). Taxonomy (NCBI): domain Eukaryota; kingdom Viridiplantae; phylum Streptophyta; class Magnoliopsida; order Solanales; family Solanaceae; genus Solanum; species Solanum tuberosum. The sequence continues at coordinate 287,342 of NW_006239404.1, read as the reverse complement.
GTGACTAAATTAGGAGTCGCATTAGGAAGTTCAACATTGGGAGGTAAAGCACTTCCTAAGAAAGACGACTCCGTACCTAGAGGGACTCAAAATCGAGACCTCTAGTTAAGAATGAAGGAATATTTATCACTCTATCACAATCCTCGTTGGTTCATTCCCTTTATTTAAATTACTATTATAGTATAAAAGATCTTTAAATTGTCAATTTGTATAATTTAAATTTTTGGACATTTGGACAAACTAGCAACTATTTAGTGGATCGTATGTAGATTTAGGATATCTTTTATAGAATTATATCTTTAATTACTATCCCTCTATTTCAGTTTGTTTAACATATTTTTCCTTTTAGTCCGTTTAAAAAATGACTTTCTCTTTTTAACAATTATTTAATTTCAATTTTTACCTGACATGTTTAAGATCATAAGATTAAAGAATAATATTACGATACATTTAACATCTTCAATTTTAAATCAAAAGAGTAAAAAATATTCTTTATTTTTTTAGACTTTGTATCAAATTAAAATAGGTCAAACAAATTAAAATAGAAAAAATAATATAAACTAATATGCTGATACAAAAATATTGAATTTCATATGAATATGATACTAATAAGTTGCATCCTGCCCTCAAGTGGAGACCATATATTAATTTTATATCTTTTTAAATACATGCATATTAATATAATTTATTTATTTTTGTCACCAAAGATCAAACTTATATTAAATTATATTAGTAGGCATTATAAGTAGGAGACAAAGTCCTAATTGTACCCGAAAGGTCAGTATTATAAAAGGAAGACAATATGTTAGATGTGATATTTGACATAGTACTATTACTAATGTTAGATTCTAATACTAAACTATTACTAGTTAATTTAATTTGTTACTCTCTCCGTTTCATATTAATTTATCATTATACTAAAAATAATTTCTAAGACTAACTATTTATTTTACTGAATTAAGAAAGTATTAATTAATTTTTTTCTATATTTTCTTTACAATTAATTCTTTTTGAAAGTGTTCACATTTATTTGTAAAATTCTCAAGAAGTTTTTTAAGGGGTGAACTAATAAAATATCTTCATATTTATGATTTCTTAAGCATCGTACAAAATGGAAAATGATCAACTAATTTAAAACGGAGGAAGCAGAACGAAACTTACCACAGATGACTGCATATAATTTCTTTTTATATGTGTATATAATACTTTAGAAATTTGTAGATGACTATCCCTACAAATTAAGTATTGAAGAGAAAGCTTCACATATACTAGTATGAAAATTTTGACTATTTTCAGTTAAGAACTAAAATCAATGAAAAACTTTATTCAACGTGATAAAAGTGAAATACATCGATAAAATTACTGTAATTTTTTTTTCTTCTTAATTTTATCCATTATTGGCTCTATAACGGCTGAAAATGGTCCAAAGACCCCACTGATATTACCTGAAGGTAACATCATACCTTTAATTTTATCACAGTTATACCAGATTTCTTCCCATGTTAAAAAAAATGAATTGACTTAGTTTGACATGATACAAAATTTAAAAATTAAAGAAAAATTTTTAATTTGGAATTTTTAAATTAAATTTATGTCAAATATATTAAAATATTCTTTAATCTTATGACATTAAATATGTCACGTAGAAAGTTGAAATTAAAGTGTTGCCTGAAAAGAAAATGAATCATTTCTTTAAACAAACAAAAAATAAAAGTAGATCAATCTTTTTAAAATTGAGGGAGTATATATAAATTAAAATGTTTTTCAAAATAAACCTTTAGGAACAAACATTACACCAAAAAAGATTTTTAGCGGCAATTAATTAATATATTGCCGCTAAATATGTTCTTTTAGAGGCAACTAACACTTTTTGTAAATGTCGCTAAAGGTTATAGCGACATTGGATTCAAAGACAATTAACTAATATCGATAAAGACTTTAACACTCTTTGTTAATATACAAATTTATTGCTGCTAAAAGTTGATTTTGGTATCATGAGAGAGATAGAAATCGGACGAGGAATAAAGAAAAGTATATCTTTTGTAAATAAAGTCTTAATATTTGTCTTCTTTTTATATATTTCTCGTGTGGTACATAATGATAAGCATATAGTCAAAGATTTGTTATTCCAAAGTAAAATTTTAGAAAAGTGCTTTGGATCACTTGCGTTTTTTCCTTTGCTTTGAGAAGGTTAGTTCACACTTGAAAGACAGAAATTCCATGTTAAAAGTTCAGGTTTTTGCTTTACTCTTTTCTTGATGGTTAATTAAACATGCTTTCTTTTGGTGTAATCATGACATCACTATTGTGTTTATTGTTTTGTCAAGGTTTGGGCCCTAATTAATGTCATGATAGTACGTGAAGGGACTAGAAAAATTATGCCACTTGCAAAATAGAAAACAAAAGTTTCATCATGTTAACTAATATGTGGGCCTCAGTGATTCATCTGAACCCTCCTCGATGGAAAATTACACTGTTAATAATATATAGTTAAAATTATTTTTTATGTTGAGATAGTAGATGTTGAACTCCCTGTGACTTCTTTATTTACAGGAGTTACCGGAGCATCAAAGGGGGGATGCCGTGAGTTCAATGGTGTATGAGGCTAATGCTAGAGTAAGGGATCCAGTTTATGGTTGTGTTGGAGCTATATCATCTTTGCAGCAACAAATTGACAATCTACAATCACAATTGGCAATTGCACAAGCTGAGGTAGTACACATGAGGATGCGGCAATTCTCGTCCATGTCTGGTGGTGGCACAGCCGGGAACTCACCAGAAAACGTGTCACCATCGTCTCGACACACTCAAACTCAGCCAACCATGTCCCTTTTTACCATGGACATGGTCGTAGATCAAGCTAATATAGAGGAGTCATTATGGTCATGCTAGTAACTAGTATTTAATAAATTAGCTAGTTGCTTGGCTAGCATGCTTGCCTAGTCTTTTCTAATATTTGCTATCAAGGTCTTACTTTATTGTCTGCTTCTTTTTTCCTTACTATAAATCTTTATAGCACATCTCTACTTGACCCCTCAAGAGATGATGATGACCATCATTAACCATATTGTAAATGTCTAAAACATATAATTATGAGCTATTATGATATATGTAGTTATGTATACTGAATTGACTACTTTATAATTACTTGAGAAACTACATTAAATAACCTTTAAATTTGATAGTCAAAGTTATTTTAACACTTTAACTTTACAGACATTTAAATACTCTCTTACCAACTTTCAGGTGATTTTTATCCAACTCTCTCATGCCCAACCCAGTTCAAGGTTGGGTATTGCATTTTAATTATAATAACCCTACTAAGGCCTTATTTGTTTACACTTAATGAACGTCTGAATCTGAATGGTTTAAATTTCAGCTTAATAAATGCATTTGTTTTTTGTTTTTTAAATCTCCTAGTAGATATGAAAGTGTTTGATCTGGAGAAGAAGTCATAAAATTATTCAAACTCTTTTAAAAACACTTAATTATTTAAGAACAAATATTGAAAGGTATTTGTTTTAAAACCAGTGCTACTCTTCTTCTCTTTCTCCATAAAATTAGTGTCTACTCCACCTCTCTTTCTCCATTTAATCAGCGCTTACTCTTTCTCTCCTTGGCAAGTAGAACCTACTGCTCTTCCTTTCTTTCTTCAAGTACCAATAGGCTACTCAAACTCTATTGCATTACCCTTTATTAATTTATGTTTGAGGAATCTTTGTCTCATGATTGATGTTTTTGTTTTAATTGGTATATATAACACCTTTAAGTTCCCAATAAGTAATGAATGTGGGAATTAAAAATTATTGAATTAGCTAACCTCTCGGCCGAAAATGATCCTAAGTCGCTTGACAATTGACCATAAAACCTTTTAATTTTGTTTTTTTTCACATGAAGGAAATTTTACATATGTATGACATGTCATTACACGCACAAGGATGGCTCAAGGGTAAGGCTAGTAAAGCATTTGCTTTAGGCCCTCAACTTTTGAGACCTCAAAAACTTTTAATAGTGAATTTTATAATTTTAATTTAACTTGAAAAAATATTGAACATTATAAAAATAAAATACAATTTTATTTTATTTTGAAAAAAGAAGAAGAGTTATCTACTTTTTATGAGGAATATTTTAGAACTTTGAATTAAACATCTCAAATCTTCATGCTAATAAGTAAAGTTTTTACAAAAACATCTAAGGTAATGTATTGTAAATAAATGGCTTATCTCTTATTAACTAAAATTAATTCTTATTTTTATAAATAATGATATTATTAAGTGAATTTAAATTTATTAAAAAAATATTAAATTTGTGTTTTAAAGAGAAGTCAATTTATATGTGTATAATTGATAATATACGAATGACATGAAAATGGAATTTGGTAAAAAATAGTTACACATAAATAAATTATCTATATTCAAATATTAAAAAATAAAGTCTAGATAGCAGAAAAGGGCTATTTTCATTTTTCAGCGTATTAATCCTATTTCAGAGAGAAAATTTAAAACCTGAATTGTGTAAAAAAATATTATATCTTCAAGAATATTCACTAAAACACACATATTAATCTTAAGGATTGTTGAACATATAAAGTCATTAACAACATATATTTACTACATAATTAGTCTTTCATCCATTTATGTGGGTATGACCTAAGAAGGTGTCGCTTGTTGTGAAAGAAGTTATGGTTCGCCCTCTAATGAAGAAAGGGAGTCTAGTCTCAAATATTGCAGGTATCTTTCTAGATTTCTTTTGGCTTCTTAAATTTAAAATGATTTTCCCTTTTATTGTCCATATTATGGTTGGGTATATTCTCAGTTAAACACAAATCAATAGACTAGAAGAGACAAATATGATTGAGATTGACTATAAATCACTATATCAAAAATTATCTTTAGCATCAATTAAAGTTTAATTGCCGCTAAAAATGTTTTTATAGCGACAAGTAGCCCTCTTTATAATTTCCCTAAAGTCTATAGTGGAATTGGATACAATGACAATTAACTAATGTCGGTAAAGACTTTAACACTCTTTGTTAATGTGCATATTTATTTCCGCTAAAAATTATTTTTGTTATAGTGAATTTACTATAATAGAGAGACTTGTAGGAAAATTAGACATCTCATAATAAATGTATGAAAAATATTGACTTAGAGATATGTTGGCCAAATGTTCAACTCTTTAAGATGATAAGAATCATGGTAATGGTATTGCAAACTTTATACAATACTTGTATATCAGTAGATAGAAAAATGTTCAACAATCGATTGAATTCTAATCCCTACTCATAAGAACACCAAATCATGACATAAAACCTTCAGTAAAAATTTATACTCATTTAGTGTCTTAAGTATCTTATTTCTTAGCTCGAAGTCACAATGTCAATTTTAACACCATGCTTTCAGTTGCTATAGTCTTGATCAATATTTCTGTCTCATTCTTGCTTTTTTTTCTTTGAAATTGGTACTGTTTATTTCTGTCTCATTCCTTGTTTCCATGTGCAAATGTTTTCCCTTCTAACATTGACTTTTATACTTTTTACCGGACTTGATTGGCCAATCGCATTGAAAATACCATCACAAATAGCATATTCCCTACATGTAGTACACGCGAGCTGGCTGATGTTATGCAATTTGAAACCTGGGAACGTAACAATGTAGGTTTATTGATGTTACTTTAATTTAATGATAATGCAACAATCAAAACAAGACATGAGTAAAACTGATGAAAGTTCACTGATTTTTGTAGAAGGACAATGCAATTATATGTGATCTTGAGTCAGTTGTGCTTTCACATTCATATTCATATGTAGAAAGTACCACAAGAGTTTACAATGATGATTCTAAAGGTTAAAACGAACTATTTGCCCATTGCTGAATAGGGTAATTTGGAATGCAAAGATGTTAACTCTTCACAAAATTAAAATTTAAACAGGCTCATTTCATTTCATTCTATGTGAAGTCGTTTGATTAGACATTGAATTCTAAAAAGAGAAAAAGGCTATTGAAATTTGTGATTTAGGCATTTCATAGCATTTTGTAGCAATAAGATTATTTCGTAAAGGTGAAAAAGTTAAAATTGTTCTAAATATTGGATTCTGTCAGTTCTTTTGTGCAATTCTTCCTTTAGTTTTAGATGGCTATGTTATGAAGCTGAAGATAATAAAAATCTTTTATTTTGCTTAGACACTTTAAATATGTATTTTATGACTTGGATATAAAAAGATTTATTTGTCCAAAAGCAAGATACTAAGAACTTGTTCATTGGGTTTTGGCATTTAGCTTATCAGCCAAAAGCCACAAGCTAGGATTCCTAACTTATGACTTTTGACTTATACTTATTATTTTGGCTTAAAATCTAGTGTTTAGAAGCTTTTTTATATATATAATTTTACTCAAACACTATAAAAGTGCTTAAAACTATTTTGACTTAAAAGAACTTAAAAATAAGCCCATCTAAACTGGCTTAGACATTGTGTTATATCATTTCTAACTATTGTTGCTTTTACTCATGAAATGGTGTAATTGAATTGCTAATACTTATGTAACACCCCGACTTTTCAAAACGTCTAAATTAACTCGTATCTTCGTGGAAAGATAAGGAGGGTGAGTAATAAATTAAAAATGATGTGGTATGTCATATTTTAAGTGTTCAAGGGTTGTATCTCAAGTTTTGAAGTTAACTAAGTGGCAAAATAAAAGTTGGTGAAAGTTATCGTAAGTTCCTTTTTAAAGATTTCTCTAAAATTTGGGTCAAATGTCTTGGATGTTTTCTCTCAATATATAAAGAGTTAGAAGGCCTATCCCCCATTAAATCGAAGGCCTACGAGTCTAGTTTGCAACGCATAAAACCCCGTATCAAATAGACATCATAGTAAAAAGTTATGAGGGTTTTACTAGGGACTGCCGGGACATAATCCGGGTCGGGTCAAAAATAGGGTATGTCGGCTTATTTAACGTTTTAAGCCATGAAAACATTTCATTTCAGTTCCAAACCAGAGAGAAAGTTTAAGAGAGGGTTCCTATGGAGTTCTAGCATGATGAAGGTTAGTTTTTGATGATTTCTACCATTAAACATTTCCCCCGTGCCTAGAAACGAAATCCCTACACGTGACAATCATTTTTCCCTTCTATTAGCTGCGTTTGGAGCTGGTTTTTGAAGATATAAATTTGTAGTTATTGGTGTTTCTTTAAGGTTTACACTTGGTTAACTAAGGTAATAATCTCGGGACTCTTTTATGGTTGTTTTTATGAATTTCTACGGACGTTTCGACAAGTTGGGGCACTATGGAAAATCTGCCGATTTAAGATTAATTATGAACTGTTTATAGGTGCGTACCAGCTGTGTATATATAGTGTTTGGGAAGCTTAGGACGTAAGGAACAACTTTCGTGAAGGAACTACGGTCTTTCGAGCGTTCATTGGAAAGGTAGGTTAAGGCTATTACCTACTTACGGCATGTTTCCTTAAGGCTTAGGAGCAATGTAATTGGGTTGCTATCCTTGTTACACTTGTAGCCATTATTGTTGATTGTTGGCTACTCGAGTTGATATAATCCTCCCTTGTCGGGATTCTTATTCAATTAGTAGCGTCCCCTATGTTGGACACGACTTAGAGGCTATTTGTATAGGTTGCTTATAACTAAATGGCTCGCTTTCAGCGATTGGATTGTTTTTGTTACCCTTCGGGCTATTATGGTTAGCTGTAGGAATGTGATCTATGCCTATGTTCTGCCTAAAGGGCTATATGGATGCCTAAAAGGGCTATGAGTTGCCTACAGGGCTATATTGACGCCTAAGAAGGCTATGTGCTTCCTACAGGGCCATGTTGTTGCCTAAGAGGGCTATGAGTTGTCTATAAGCTATGTTGTTGCCTAAGAGAGCTATGTGCTGCCTACGGGGATGTATTAATGCCTAAGAGGGCTATGTGACTGCCTACGGGGCTAGGGGACTACCGATAGGGGTATATACGATGATTGGCACATTTCAGGCTTATTAGGGCCTGAGTTGGTGGTCTTGTGTGCTGTTTGTACCTGCCGAGCTTAGTGGGGGTTTGGTTAGGTTGTTGTTTTATTATTTTTGGTAATTTTAGATTTAGGAGCAGGTCAGTACACTTATCTTATCCTTGATTTATTTATTAGATTATTCCAGTATATCAGGATACCTTCTCATAGTCTATGACCTTTCATACTCTGTACATTATTTTGTACTGACACCCCATTTCCTTGGGGGAGCTGCATTCATGCATGCAGGTCCTGACCGATGATCAAGTAGACCACCTGAGCAGCGGGATTGACTTTTATCCGATTGGCTAGCCCATTTCCTCCGGAGCTGCCAGAGTTGGAAGGTTTGTTACCTTTTGTTGTATATATCTTTATGGGTAGGTTGGGACCCTATCCCACTAATCTTTACTACTCTTAGAGGCTTGCAGACTAGTATGTGGGGTGTATAGTTACGTTATAGCCATACTGGACTATGTTGTTGGTTTACTGAAGCTTGTGAGCTGTTTGATGTATTGTATTGATATATACCTGCTTTTAGTTTTGGTATAGATATCATGATGGCCTCGAGGGCCCAATTAGGACTTTTGTGCTAGTTGACTATTTATTTATATGATCTCCTGGGGAGTAGTTGTTTCTTTTATAGATCAGTTGATAGGGGCCTTGCCGGCCGAGGGCTTAGTTTTAAGCCGAGATATACTTGTTTGTTTTCTTGATTGCGTGTGGCTGCCATGCGCTAGTAGCAAATGGTTCAGCATGGTCGGATCGGGCTTGAGTTTTGGCATTAGGAGCCAGTTGCGCCCCTCGAGTTTGGGGCGTGAAAACTAACTTCTTTTTCTTATTTTTTTTAAATATAGATGCATTTGTTAACTTTTGTATTTATTCATATGGCGTGATTCTCTTAAAGATTCTCATGAAAAGATTTAGATAAAACCAATTTGGATTATGCTCGATAGATCCCTCACGAATGCTAAAATATTTCTAAGATATTAATGGGATTTTTTTATCGCATATGAAGAAAGATTTACGCATGTTAATTTACCAAGAGAAAACATATGATAAAGTACCACAAAAGGTCCTTAGGTTGGTGATGCAGAAGAAATGGATTCATATAAAATACAAAAATGCCATAAAGATATGTACGAAGGAGCCGTCACTATACCTGAAGTTTTGATGATTTAACAAACTTCTAGATCTAACAAGCAACCTGGTCGAAGAAAGACTGCATACAAGAAAAAGACAAAAGACAACTGTCTAAAATATGTCAAATCTAATGTGGTTGGTGCACGACTTTTTAGAGCAGCAGGCTCTCAGCCAATGGCTTTGCTCAAAGGGTTTGTGTCCATATCATATTAGTCTCTTCTCCAAAGACAAAACTCAAGTTTTGGTAAACAAAGTCTTGAATTTTGAAAATTCATAAGCTTACAAAGAAAAAGCCATCTTCAAGGAAGAACATTGTTCATACTCAACAAGGGACCTGATGGAGTGCTGAAGCGTCTTTTTTTGTATTTTGAGCTTTGTGTCTTGTATTCTTATATTGTAAATCTACTCCTAAGTTATAAAGGATAGTATATCAGTTGCTTGTCTAAGTCTATAGTTAGAGTTGTATTAACTAGTGTTAGTTCGGCGAATCATCTATGTTTTAGTGAAGTCTGTTTACATATTATTTTGATGTTTTCTTTGGTAGAGTTTCCTAGGAGTGTAAACTAGAGTTAGTTGATGTGTGGGTGCAACAAAGTTGCTACTTTTTTATGTTCTTATCTTTGAGATCAGTAGTTGGTGGCTAGGGTTAGCCTCGTTGGTGTCTTGAGTCCAGATCAACTAGAGTTAGTTGGTTTAATGGGCAATGGAGTTATTTCTTAGTTTCCTTTGTAGTAGAGTTGTTGTAGTAAGGGGGAAGGGATTAAAGATTTTTAATTACTAGGTTGCAAGAGTTTGTAATCTGAAAATTTTCTCCGTTTTAGTGAAATTGAGTTTGGAAAGAAATCCTTTGAGGATAGGACGTGGTTTTCTCCTCCCTTGAGCAAGGGGTTTTCCATGTAAAATCTCGTGTGTCTAATTTACCTGGAATTATTTATTTTCCGCACTATTATTCTTTTGAGGGACCTGGTCCAGTGATCACTAGTGGATACATCCATTCTATCAATTGGTATTAGAGCTTGGGCTCTCTATCAAGTTAACACCGAGAGATAATCTTATGGAAAAGATGGATGCTCCACTAAACCTGGAAGAGGGTCAATCATCAACCAAGCCACCTCGATTTAATGGCATGTTCTATAGTTGGTGGAATACCTGCATGCATGACTATCTGATGGATGAGGATAGTGAGCATTCAAAGATTGTTCTTGATGGTTCTCACTTTCCTACAATCAATGTGTAGGATGGAGAAATCACAAGAGTTGTTCCCAAACCCCGAAAACAGTATAGTGAGTCTGACTGGAAGAAAGATGGAAAAAAGGGATAAATCAGTTGCTCTCAAGGTGTCACAAAGTGAAATCCCTAAAATAGATGAGAACATGGCCTATCTTGCTCGATGATATCAAAAAATCGTGAGAAAACACAGAGGTCTCATGAAGAAAGGAAACCTTGAAAAGGCTACATACTCAAATGACTTTTGTCACAAGTGTGGTGAATCAGGTCACTTCATAAAAGAATGTCCTATACACAAGGGGGAGAATAAGAAATATGTCAAGTCTGGAGGAGACAATGAAAAGAGAATGGACTAGGTCGCTGACAAGTCATGTAGAAGAGAAACTGTTGATTATATGGTGAAGAAAGCTCTGGCCGTCTGGGGAAATACCTCAAGTAATTCAGATGATTCTGAACACCCTGATGATCCTTCCATGCTCGCAGTAAAATAAGATGAAGAAATATTTGATTATATGATTGCCTTCATGGCAAAATCAAAAGAGGACGATGATAATGAAGAGGTAACCCTATTTAACTTTAAACAAAATGTGAATATCTTTTTCATTAGAAAATTGAGAAAGCTAGTTGTTGTACTAATTGATTCGATCAGTGAGCTAACTACTAAGAAGGATCTCTTGAACAATATCCTAGACATGTTTCAAGATGGAAAAATTGGCCTAGTTACCCAAATATCTGATATGGAAAAAAATGCTTGTTCTAGAAGTTGGAAGTCTAGAACTGAAGGAAAAGAAAAAAATGGTGACTATAGTGGTTTCTAAAGGAAAGAACTTGAGCTTGAAAATAAGTTGTGCAGTGCTGAAATAAATATGCAATTTACTCTAGAAAGAAATCTTGTATTGGAGAGGGACGTGGTTCGTATAAAAGAGGAATTGAACAAATCCCTCAAATGGATCACTTTCTCTAAAATGCTAACAAATTTAACTAGTCAAGGTAACAACAGTAAAAGAGGGTTGGGTTGTGAGAAGATAGATTCCCTATACAATCCTCACATCAAATATATCTATATTGCTGATAATTTGTTATGTGTGCATTGTGGTCGAAATGGACATTTTAAGAAAGATTGTCTTGTCTGGAAAAAAATATGAAGAAATTTTTTCAAACTATTCCAAACAGAGGAACATGCAAAAGAAGGGACATGGTCGTGCTTCTGGTCCTAAGTTGAAGAAAACCGATTTGCCTTACTAGACAAAAACATTTCTTATCACTCATTTATCTGCTTACTGGGAACTCCGTCTCAAATGGGTTCCCAAGGCTAACACGTTACTTTCTATGCAAGTGAGAAAAGGTAGCACTAGTGAGTGTTTGTTAATAAATAGTGGATGTTCAAAGCACATGGCTGGGAATACTAAAAACTTCCTCTCTCTCTCAAAGCACTTCAAGTTGGAGGTGTCTCTTTTGGAAATAGCAAGAAAGGGTACATTCTTGGTGTAGGCAGGATTTGAAAGTCTGTGGAACACTCCATTGAAGTTGTGTACTATGTCAATGGGTTGAAGTGCAATCTTTTATGTGTTTCATAGATTTGTGATAAAGGAAATGAAGTTAAGTTCTTATCAAATAAATGTGTGGTCACAAACTAGATCTCTCATGTGGTGATCTTGACAGAAAAGTGATGCAAGAACATGTATCCTGTTGATCTGAACACTGCTCGTAGTAACAGTCTCACTTGCCCTAGAGCTTAAGTTGAGGATACAAATCTACGACATAGGAGTCTTGGCCATGTGAGTGCTTCTCTACTGAACAAACTTGTGTCAAGGGACCTCGTTCGTAGTCTGCCAAAGATAAAATTTGCGGATGAAAGTTTGTGATACTTGTGTTATTGGGAAGCAAACCAGCTATCATTCAAGAAAACGAAGCAAGTGTGCACCATCAGACTTTTTGAACTGCTCCATATAGATATGTATGGTCTAGTGTAGATTTAGAGAAGATAATGAAGTATATTTTTGTGATTCCACTTCTCAAGGTTCACTTGGACAACTTTTCTATGTGACCAACATGTGTCTGATCAGGTCAATCCTCAACAAAACTCCTTATGAACTGCTCAACAATAGAAAGCCTAAATTGAGTAATCTAAAGACTATTGGTTGTGAATGTTTTGTTCTGAACAATGGGAAGGATGATATTGGTAAGTTTGATCCCAATAATGATGAAAAAGTATTTGTGGAATATTCTTCCTCCAGCAAGGCTTATCGGGTGTAAAATAAAAAGAAATTTGTGCATTGAAGAAAGTGTTCATGAGATTTTTGATGAGTCTGGAAGAATTGAGAAGTTGTAAAACAAAGAGGATTCTGAGATTGAAGAGCCGATTTAGATAGAGAGACGTTCTAAACGGTCAAGTTGCTAAAGAATATCCTCCTCAAGAATCCATCCATCCCAAAGAAGCTGATGCAAATGATGAACCTACTGAGGGACCTCGTCTCGTAGACAATGCTGAACAAAGATGATGTAGTTCAAACTGATAATGCATATTCCGAAGGTGAGAATGAAGAAGTTGATCAAGCTCAACAGCTAGCAAGGAATAAAAAGTTTCATTAATCTAAAAGAAGCAAAGTATGACACTTGGTTCTCTAACTGGCTGATAGGTTGTCCAAGTTCCTCTTCGACAATGGTTTCAAAAGAGGTAAATTTGACAAATTCCTCTTTTTGAAATCACAAGGAAAGGAATTGTTGATCATTCAAGTATCAATCGATTATATCATCTTTGGAACAACCTTTGAGGTGTTGTGTGAAGAGTTTGTTGCACTCATGGGTAGTGAGTTATGAAATGAGCATGATAGGAGAATTAAATTTCTTCTTAGAGCTGCAGATCAAGTAAACTTCTAAAGGTACCTTCATTTTCCAAGAAAAATACATCAATGAGTTACTGAAGAAATTCCACATGATGGATGCCAAGGCAATTGATACTAATATAGGGACACGGTTCAGATGTAAATGTTACACTCGTTGGACATATGTACAAGATTCCAAATTTGTCCTAAGGAATCACACTTGAAAGCTGCTAGAGAATCATGAGATATTTGAAGAAGACAGGTGACCTGGTTTTATTCTATCCATCAGGAGAATTTTTTTTATTTGGAGGAATATGTTGATTATGCAGGGTATCAAGTAGATAGAAAGAGTACATCAGGAATGGCTCATTTTCTGGGATCATATCTCATTTTATGGGGAACTAAAAGATAAGATTAGGTTTCTCGTTCAACAACTGAGGCGCAGTATGTAGCAGATGCAACTTGGTGTTCTCAACTCATGTGGATCAAATAGCAGTTTGAAGTTATTAGAGTGGCTACTCAAACTATCTCTCCCTTGTGTGATAACACAAGTTCTCTCAATATGGCTAAGAACCCAGTCCATCATAAAAAGACTTAGCTTATTGATGTGAGACATCACTTTCTGAGGGATAATGTTGACAAAGTAAATATCAACATGCAATTATGTAAGACCAATGATCAAATTACTGATATCTTCAATAAAGCTCTGACTAGGGACCTGGCCGAGATAACAAATTGAAGTTGGGATGTTGAAACATGACTGAATGGATCCATCCTAAAGTAATTAACCCTCTCATGACTATGCAAATGGAACATGTATCCTTATTTTTCAGTTATATATGTTTTAGAAAATTTAGTCTTATGACTTTTGTATACATGTCGAAAGTGATGAAGGAAAAGGGAGGTCAGGACATATCAAGGCAATTAAATTCAAACTACATATAGGGACCCGATCCGTTCTCTAAGATTAGCACTCTTAACATTTCATTTTGAATTATGTATTAAAATCGTTGCAATTGCCACGTGTCTATCATCCAGGTATCTGATCGTTGTCCCATTATTTGAATATCAAATGACACTTCCTTTCAGGGACCTGATACACCCTTTCACTTCCTTTTATACTCCCTATGGGATTCGACCATGACTCTTTGTTGGGTTTTTACTGACTATGATCACTCACCTTTTTAATTGGTTTTGAAGGGTGATTTTAGCGTTATAAAAAATGGGGCCACTACTGGGGAGCGGTAGTTGATAATTATAATTAAGAAATTAGATTTTAATTTGGTTTATTTGTAGTAGAGTCGTTTTGTGTTGTTGTCGGCAGATTTGCAGGTTCACAAGATGAGTGACCATGGGAGTGACAATGATAGTCACTATGGTCAAAATGATAATATTGGTGACCTGAATGACATGCCCATTAATATCATTCAAAGCACGGGAACAATTTGAATACCTCCTACAACCTGGAGGACGGTGTTTCACATCACCGGTACTATGATCCAATTGCTCCAAATGAAAGAAATTTTCAGGGGCTTATCTCATGAGGATCCCCATGAGCACCTTAGGAATTTTAAGGAGGTGTGTGGACCCTTTGTGTTCAAGAATATCTCCCAATAATCCCTAAGGTTGAGACTATTTTTGTTCTCTATAATGGGACATGCTACAAGATGGTTGGCAGAGTTACTAACTGATTCTATTACTTCGTGGGATGAACTAACATAGGTGTTCTTGGAATGATTCTTCCCACCCTCAAAGATGGTTAAACTTCCTCTCCAAATCCAAAATTTCAAAAGTCTTGGAGGTGAGCCCTTATATGAAACATTGCTGAGGTTCAAGAAGTGACTTTTGCAATGTCCAACGCATGGCGCTCCAGACAATTTATTGCTGCAATACTTTTATCGAAGCCTTGATTCTGTAAATAAAAGTATGGTTGATCACTTGGACCATGGTGGATTGATGAGGCAACCATATGATGTAGCGGTATTGTTGTTAGATGATATGACTAAGTTCAACCGAGCATGGCACACAAGAGAAGACCAAGCACCCCTTGTACAAATAGGCTTGAGTAAAGAACAAATCAAAAAGGGCCATAAAAGGGATGAAAATATGGCCAAAATGATGACCAAAAATCAATTTGCTATCCAAACATGTCATGGGAGCTGGAACTAAGCTAGTAAATGTGGTTGGAACAAATAGTGGGCCTATTCGGATGATGCCAAATTTGAGGCATTATACAATCAAGAGGTTCAATACTTGGGATATCAAGTGGGAGGGGGGGGGGTGTTCTTACAACAATGATCAATGTCAGGGTGAGAACCAACGTTGGAACAAGGATAAATATAGTGGTTGGAAAGATTGGAGGGGTTGAAATTGGAGATACAGGGAGGTTGACAAAGATAGATTTGTGCCTTCCCATGATCGTCCACTCCTAAAAGATCCAGATGGTCTAGAAGGAAGCAGAATTGAAGACATGTTTGTGAGGATTTATAACAAGGTTAAAGGATTCGATAAGGTGTTGAAAGATTTGAAAAAAAAATTCTCCACTTTAACTCAAACAGTGACTTCACATTTAGTCTCGATCAAGCAGCTGGAGACTCAACTGGGTCAAATTGCCACTTATCTAAATCCAAGGCAAAAGGGAACTTTGCATAGTGATACCATCCCAAACCCCATAAATGATAGTTGAAATTTGAGGACTATGTTGTGCCATGACATTAAATAAGGCGTTTATTAAGAGGCAACTCAAATCTTACTTTTGTTTTACTACTTTTGAATAACGTGTGTTATGAGTGCAGGTGGAAAAGAGGTTTAACAATTGATAAGGGTAGATTGGGCCAGGCCATAACCTAAAGGGCGATGTGCCGAAGATACTAGGAGGAATGATTCTCCGCCCTTTGAGCATGAAAAGATGGAAAAGTGCACTGTCCAGATCGGCAATTAGATCTCCAAAG
Source organism: Solanum tuberosum (assembly GCF_000226075.1). Lineage (NCBI taxonomy): Eukaryota > Viridiplantae > Streptophyta > Magnoliopsida > Solanales > Solanaceae > Solanum > Solanum tuberosum. Next base: position 271,201 of record NW_006239404.1, on the reverse strand, counting down.
GGACATTCGCCGAAGTGCATTATGCGGACTCCATTGGGTCCGCCAAATCAACCTTCAGGTTTGGTAATGTTTAGGTAGGTTAAGCGAGCTTAAGCTCTAGATGGCGATACGTTGAACATGTTCAGTGATGTTAGTGAGTGCGTCGAACACAAGTTTTTCAGGACCCAGGGGTACCCCCTAGATGTGAAATGGCGTATAGAGCCTCGAAGGACTCCATACAATCCACTTAGCTCTCATAACATAAGAAATAGAACAATAAGAGTAAAAATGACATTTCAAAGTACAAACATTTTATATAGAAAAACAGTCTAGACATCTTGTCTCATCATAACCATCTAATACAATAGAATAAAATTGGGCCTAGCCCATACATCATGTTCAAAAGAGAAGTACATGAAAGAACCTAAACAATGGAAATTCGTCCTCGAATCATGAGACTCACCAAGCTTGGGAATCGATCAAATACAAGCTCTAGCCATGAAACTGGAACCTTGTCTGTCATACCCTACATTTGGGAAAAATGTAGGCAAGATTATGCGTTAGTACAAAACAATGTACCAAGTATGATAGCCATGCATAAAACATTTAAAGCATGCTAAAAAGGACATTTCATTTCATGGCATGCAATTGACCAAGCTAAAACATGATATAAAAGAAGTTAGAAATCATACTTCATAAAACATGGTCAAATGCAAGCTAACATCATATTTAAAAGCCTTTGAACTCATATACGATACTTCTTGAGGTAACCTTAGTTCATTATTCATCTTGTTGTGAGAAATTAAGTCTTGACTTATCTCATGTTCCATTGAAAGGTATCCTTTGGATAACTATCCAAGCTAAAGACATCATGTTAGGATAACTCATTAGACCATGCGTGAAAAGACCTTTCACCATCCATGATCACTTTTAATCTTTGATTCAATTAGGTGAAAAAGTCTTTCAACCTAAGAATCCTTACTATGTGAGAATGTCCTTTCACAACCATTCTAGTATGTGTTTATGAGAATATCCTTTCAACAACACAACAACAACATCATCATTGGTACTTTACTCTCAAACCACCCTCAAAACAATTTCATAACTTTCATAAGAAAATGCATAAGTTCATAATTTAACTCTTGAGGTTCAAAACCCACTTTTATGCATCATTACTTGAAAATCATAGGTTAGGTATGGATTTCATCATAAATTCATGTAAAGCTTGCAATACATGCTTAATTTCATAAAACTCTTCTTTCATAAACAAAGACCCACATCATATCATCATAGTTGAGAAATATGGGATTTACATGGGTTCATGGGGAAACATCATAAAAATCATGGTATTTCATCAATTCATGCTTATTATAACATAATTCAATCATTTGAATGAACTTTGACGAGAACCCATGACAATTGAAGAAAACCCTAACAATTGGGAATTTCCACCTTTTGGAAATTGAAGAATCTTAGGGAGCTATATGGGTGAAAGGAACCATGGATGAAAAATATCATACCTTACTATCAAAGCCCAAAGAAATTGACGTATGGAATCTTGCTCTTGAACCCTAGCTTGGATCTCCTTCTTCTTCAAGTTTCTAGAGAGACAATTATTTGAGAGTTCTTCTTTTGTGATTTTGGAAGAATAAATTGAATGGAGTGAATTTCGGGGTAAAAAGACTTATATAGGGGTCCTAAACATAGGCAAAACGACATAGTATAGGAACTAATTAATTAGGAAAATACCCAACTAACCCTGAAATTAACAGCCAGCTGACTACCAACGGACCCCAGTCAACGAACCGTGGTTTAACCTACGGCCCGTCCTGGTGGACCGTGGTTAGTTTCAGAGATTTAGGGATTTGGGGCTTCAAACCACGGGCCTTGACGATGGACCGTGGTCTAACCTACGGTACGTAGGTCTCGTCGTAGTTCTTGGCCCTCAGACCACTGCTAGGCAGGTCATCCACGGACCCCATCCACAGACGGTCCCATCCACGGGCCGTGGTCCCATCTACGGGCCGTGGGTGGCCGACGTGGTTTGGCACCTGCAACTTTTAGGAAACTGCTATTTGGCCTTTTTGGATACGGGGTGTTACAATATCTCCCCCTTGGGATCATTCGTCTTTGAATGAGATTCTAGACACACTTTTAAACGAAAAGACTCAAGACTAGCAACCTATCATGCATGCAACTCATCAAAATGCATAAAACCAAGGAGGAACTATCGACTCCAAGCTAAACATACTCAATGCATCATAAGGAAGTAGGAACTACATCTAGCAACCCAATATGCATGAAATTCAATATTTCTCATGTTCAAGGAGGAACTACCTTCTCCAAGCTAATAGCATGCTCAACATTCTCTCATGGAGCCTTTATGCAATTCATACTCAACATCATAGTTAATGCATGTTTAACATATCATCTCATGAAGTCTATAGACAACTCATACTCAATGCAAAACAAAATGAGGAAAATCAACAAATTGACTCATTTTCTCATAACTTAACTTTTCATGAACATGCATAACATAATGAAATTATGGAAAAACATAAAACACACATGACTCCAAAAACAAGAATAAACCATGAGGAACTCATTACCTCAAGCTAGAGTAGGAATAGAAAGAAAGAGATGAGGATATCAGGACATCATATCGGCCTCAGCCTCCCAAGTAGCCCCTCAACTAAATGATTCCTCCATAATACCTTCACGGAAGCAACTTCTTTATTTCTCAACTTCTTAACTTGCTGGTCTAAAATCTCAATCAGAACTTTCTCATAAGAAAGAGTTTCATCAACTCCCAACCCTTTTAAGGAAACTATGGATCTCGACTCACCAACACATTTCTTCAACATAGAGATATGGAAAACTGGATGCACCAATGCCAACTCATTAGGAAAATCAAGCTCATAAGCAACCTTACCAACACGGCTCAAAATCTCATATAGGCCTAAATAACGGGGACTAAGCTTCCCTTTCTTACCAAACCTCCTTACACCATTCATGGGTGAGATTTTCAAGTAAACCCAATCATGAACATCAAACTCAAGATCTCTTCTTCTAACATCGGCATATGACTTTTATCGACTTTAAGACATTTTTAACCTTTATCTAATAAGTCGAACCTTCTATATGACCTCATGTACCAACTCGCAACCTGATAAGGCAACTTCAACCACCTCAAACCAACCTATAGGAGATCTACACCTCCTACTATAAAGAAGCCTCAAATGGAGCCATACCAATACTCGAGTGATAGCCATTGTTATAGTCAAATTCAATCAATGGCAAATGGTCATCCCAATTACCCTTAAAATCAATCACATAAGCTCTCAACATGTCTTCCAAAGCTTTGGATAGTACGCTCCGCTTGCCCATCGGTTTGTGGATGAAAAGTCATGCTAAGCTTAAATTTAGTACCAAGACCTTTTAGGAAAGATTTCCTAAACTGTGAGGTAAATTGAGTACCACGATTGGAAATAATGGACAAGGGCACTCCATGCAACATTACCATCTCCCTCCAATACAACTTAGCATAATCTTTCACCAAATAAGAAACCTTGACGGGAAGGAAATGAGCTAATTTCGTCATCCGATCTACTATCACCCAAATCGAGTCATGTTGTCACCGGGTGCGAGGCAAACCCACTATAAAGTCCATATTCAAATCTTCCCACTTCCAAAGTAGGAATGCTAATGTCTTGGGATAATCCTCCCGATCGTTGATTCTCAACCTTGACTTGTTGACAATTAGGACACTTAGCCATAAATTTCGCAATATCCTTCTTCATTCCAGTCCACCAATAGATCTCCCGCAAATCACGGTACATCTTGGTGGCTCATGGGTGAATGAAATACCGAGAACTATGGGATTCTAACAAGATTTGTTCCCTTAAGTCATCAACATTAGGAACACATAAACAACCTTGATATCTAAGAACACCATCTCCCCCTTGGGAGAAAGCCTCAACGTATTTCTTAAGTACCGTTTCTTTCAAGTCAACCAATATTGGATCAAGACCTTGCTTGGCCTTTACATCTGCCACAAAAGATGAGTCGGAACTATTATGAACCATAATACCACCTTTGGTGGATTCCACTAATTGAAAACCTAATCGGGCCAATCTATGAACATCTCGAACCAACTCTTTCTTTTCTTCTTCAATGTGGGCAACATTACCCATAGACAACAGGCTAAGAGCATTCACTACCACATTAGCTTTACCGTAGTGATAAAGAAAACTCATGTCATAATCTTTTAATAATTCAAGCCACCTTCTCTGGCGAATACTCAAGTCCTTTTGGTTAAACACATATTGCAAACTCTTGTGATTGGTGAAAACATCAACATGAACCCTATATAAATAATGCCTCTAAATCTTTAAGGCAAAGACAACCACCGCTAATTCAAGGTCATGGGTAGGATAATTCTTCTCATGGATATTATGTTGCGTTGAAGCATAGGAAATAACTTTACCATTTTGCATAAGCACACATCCCAACCTAACTCTAGAGGCATCACAATAAACAACAAAGTCATCCATCCCTTTCAATAAAGTCAACACTGGGGATGAAGTAAGTCTATCTTTGAACTCTTGAAAACTCTTTTCACATGCTTCGGACCATACAAATTTAGCCTTCTTTTGAGTTAAAGCCGTCAAAGGAGAGGCAATAAAAGAAAACCCCTCAACAAACCTTCTATAGTAACAGGAAAAACCCAAGAAACTTCTAATGTCCGAAGGAAATAGAGGTCTAGGCCAACTCTTGACCGCATCCATCTTCTTAGGATCTACCTCAATACCCTTACTTGAGACAATATGACCAAGAAAAGCTACCTAACTTTGCTAAAACTCGCATTTGCTAAACTTTGCAAAGAGTTGTTGGTCCTTAAGAATTTGCAATACAATTCTCAAGCGGTCCATATTCTCATTCTCACTTCTCGAGTAGATCAAAATATCATCGATGAACACAATCACCAACATATCAAGGTATTGTCTAAACACCATATTCATCAAAATCCATAAAATGCCACCGGAGCATTAGTCAACCCAAATGACATAACCAAAAACTCATAATGACCATACCGAGTTTGAAAAGTCATCTTTGGAATGTCATCTTCTTTCACCCTCAATTGGTGATAACCCGACCGAAGATCAATCTTAGAGAAGTAACTTGCCCCTTAAATTTGGTCAAACAAATCATCTATCCTTGGGAGAGGATACTTATTCTTAATGATCACCTTGTTCAACTAATGATAGTCAATGCACATACGAAGAGAACCATCCTTCTTTCTAACAAACAAAACTAGAGCACCCCATGAAAACATACTCAGTCGGATGAAGCCCTTATCCCAACAAATCCTTCAGTTACTCTTTCAATTCCTTTAGTTCAGTTGGAGCCATTCTATAAGGAGTAATATAATTAGGTTGCGCATCTGGAGAAGGTCAATACTGAAGTCTATTTCCCTCTCTATCAAAACATCATCAAAATCATTTACGTCATTTTTCATACAAGCATGCATATCTTCATAAATTCATAGAGAAAAGACATAAAGGGACACCTAAAGTTGTCTCAAATTTCCAAAAAGACACTCTAACTATGCGGACTTCCTATTACCCCACAAAAGTATTCATTACATTTGTAAAGGGACCATTTTGACATGTTTTCTCATCAATCCAAGAATTTTAATAGGTGAGTGGCGCTCACCCCCTTTAAATTAGTTAATTTAATTTAAGTATGAGAAAAGACATAAAGTCACCATTGAAGTTGTCCCGAATTTTTGAAAAGACACCTTAACTTTGTAGGTGTCCTATTACCCCACGAAAGTTTCTAAACCCACAATAAATATACCATTTTGATTAATTTTAACACCACTCATGTTGTCACAAAAATATAAGCGCGTGAAGATTCTTGATACAACTTTAGACCAACGTAAACTTGCCATGTGGCACCCCAATTTGAGTTTTTTTTTTTTTAAAACATAAAAAACCATGTATTAATTGTTTTTACTTTATTAGGAATATTTTAATTTTTTCAAATCTTTTTTCTCATCTTTCCTACCATCATTAGCTTACCCATATTTCTTGGGGCATCCATGTCTTCCTTCATTTTTTTTCTTTTTTTTCTTTCTGGTCATTGTTTTTTTAAAAACTAATGTTATTGTGTTCATTCTTCTTCTTCTTTTTTTTGTAAAACAAATTATTTCCTCCTACAAATCAAGATTGGGATTTGGGAATAGTAAAACTATGAAAAACTCGGTTTGAGAGTAAGGAGTTGGAGAAGGTGGTGATTTAAATTTCAAATTTTGACTTGGTGATATTTTTAGTATTTAGATTTTGATTAGTTGATGATATTTATTTTCATAAATAAATTAATTGGTGGTAGTAAGTAGGCAAAAATGAATGTTGACTGCTAAAGGGACACAAAGTGTAAAGAAAAGTCCATTGCAAGACACCAACAAAAGAACATGAAATAAAATTTCCCAAGAAAACGATGAAGGGAATGGAATAGAAGAAGAAAAAAAAAGAAGAACAAGAATGGAACAGAAATTGAGGTGAAGAAGAAAGAGAAAAAGAATAAATGAAAAAGAAAAATCAAAGAAATCAATAAAAATAATTAAAAATTAACTTTTTAACACGTGGCAAGTGACTATTAGTGCATGCCTTACAAATATTTTTGTGTAAGTGGTATTGGGTGAAAAATGGGGTGTACATACTATTTTGAAGTTGTTCAATAGGGTAATAGGACACCCGCAAAGTTAAGATGTCTTTTTGAAAATTCGAGACAACTTTAGTGGTGACTTTATGTCTTTTCTCTTTAAATATTAATAAAGCACATGTTGTTGCTAAGTGGATGTCCTTTGCCAGAAAACAACGACATAAGGCTTGGGTTGTTGCTTCTTATCTCCCAGCTTGCTTTGGCAATTCATGGGATTTCTTTAGAACCTCTTGGGTTGATGATTTTAGTTTCTTGTGAGCTGATTTATCTCCGGTTGTTGGAGCATGCTTTCACTTTTTGGATTAATCCGTTTTTGTCGCCATTGTTGTTAAAACTTGAGCCTCGTTAAGTTCTGTGGGTTCGGATTTAATTTGCGGCACTTTAGTAGAATGAAGTAATACACGCGACATCAATTATTCTCGTCATTAATAATACGATTCAAGATTTGCATTTGACACTATAAGATATTTTTTCTCAAAATCTAATTACAAAAGGTAAATTGATTTCTCAAATTTTAAAGAAATTAAATCTTGACGACTAAAATTTAACAACAGGTTAGAAAGTTGTTATATTTTTGGGTTGTCTTCATTCGAAAGAAAAGATTTTATTTTTAGCTTCAATTTTCAACCAACTAGTCTTTTGAGAGAATTAGGGAAGATGGTGTATTTTGAGAGGAAGTAATTAAATAATAGGGAAAGAGCTGACACATGGCGCTTCTTAATTCGTTTTTGGAAGAATTTTTTTCAACCACGCACGTCATCCGTGTGAATACAAACATAGGCAGAAAATGAGTTAAAATGGCCTATTTACAAGGGTATTCAATACTTTTGTGGGGTAATAGGACATCTATATAGTTAGAGTGTCTTTTTGAAAATTTGGGACAACTTCAGGTGTCACTTTATGTCTTTTGTCTAAATTCATAATTCAGAGTTCATAAGTTTTTGGGTGCATCATAGGTTCATAATTTAAAATCATGTATCATGTATGAGTCCCTATAATTTAAACTAAGTTTCATGTAATAATCATTAAATCATGCATTAGAAGACTTAATCAACAATAGAAATCATAATTGAATAAATCCTATATTGAACTTGGATGAACCCTAATTTGATCAATTGAAAAATTGAGAACCTTGGGGACTCCATGGAGGAATATCATGGGAGAATACCCACATACCTTGTTACTCAAAGCCCAAGATGAATCATTCATTGATACCCTTGAATGAATCCTAGCTTCTTTTTCTTCCGTAGGTTGAGAGGAAATTTTGGAGAGTGAATTTGGTTAAGTTTTTGGGGAAATAGGAGAATGGATTTAAAATTGGTAGACTTGGGACTTAAAGGTTTAATATATGACTTAGGGTAGAGGCAAAAGCGACATAGTATAGGCTTAAAACATTTAGTAAAAGACCTAAAAAACCCTACAAACTAACTACTAAACTCCTCTACGATTTAGACCTACGGTCCATAGGACTTTTTACAGATCATCCTGGTCAACTGTAGAAAATTTCAAAAGCCTAATATTTTGGCTAACTTTTGAAGAAACATGTCTATGGTTGTACGACCTCCTATGGTCCGTAGACCCCAATCGTAGAAAACAATATTGACTTCAAAATTTCACTAAATCTGGGACATACCTATGAGACTCATCTACGACTCGTAGACCTGAACTAGTAGGAAAAATCCCTTCAACCTTTTTCCCTTTTGAAAGCCGAGGTGTTACAGGATGAACAAATTGTCACTACCAACAAATCATAAATGATTTGGGGTCATTATAGGAATCTCTAAAAGGAAAAAATAAAACAATATAGGGAAAATGACCTACAGGGTCATTACACTAACTCTCCATGTTAGAATTACCAACACCAATTAATTAAATCAATTTTCTGAAAGTTAATTTATTGACTAACTTAATCATTTATTATTATACTTCACTTATTTCACATGACGAATATAAAATCCATATGTAGGGTTTCACGTGAAAACTTATAAGTAATCATAGAGGGGTGTCTTCTATCTCAAGTCTGAGACATGATTGTATCACTACTTATTATTTCACTAATTTGATTTATCATCATCCAGTCGATTAGAAATATATTAACTCATAATTGAGTCTCACCTTTTAATAGATTAAAATAATATATCAAACTACAAAGATCATAATAATTATATCAAGATTAAGAGTATAAATACTTGTAATGGAGTGGAGAAGTTGTTTATTAATATTTAGAACATAAACAAACATCTCTTCTTGATTCGTTTAATATATATGGAATGTACTAGCCCAAGAAGTTGGAATATGACCACTCCCATAATTTAGATCAAATTATATTTAATCTTTTTCTACAATCATCAAGATGTTTTTCCTACTTCATAGTTAATTATGAACATTAATTTATAACTTATGAGAACTGACCATTTGAATCTTCCGTGCATGAGTTAGATAACTCTGTACACAAAAATTGTCTACTATATAAGTAATGAACACACATATTAACACAATAATTTATTCAAATAAAGACTTTATTATAATAAATAAATAAAAAATAGTCTTTACTTAGGTTAATTGAAATAAAGTATCATAACTCAACAACATGATTAATAGTATATCTCAACACAAATAACTACTAGGACAAAGATATAATAGTGTCTCATTAGCACAATGATGCCAACACTTTTTCGTAAGATGATCACAGGTCCTTGATATTGGAGTATAAGCATCTTCAAAGTCATCATTTTCTATCCCATATAGTAGAAAGGGATCGTCTAATCCTACACATTTAGAAAAAAAATATTCATCAATGTAATATGGTAAATGACTTTAGTTATGTGAAAATAAAATATGATATTTTAAGTTCTTGTGACTCATTAAATTTTTTATTTTATAAAAGACTTATACATTGAGAAACTACCTTCTTTAGGTGAGAAAAGATCAAAATTTTCCATATTTGTAAAAATGTTATCATGAGAGATTAGATGATCCTCTTTTCCATGTGAATCCTCAAGTGTAGTCTTGTCTCCCTCTTTTGCGTTGTTTATTTTCATTGGAGGAGCGACTTCGGGTAAGGTAAAGTTTGTAGTAATGCACACTCCTTCCTTGTCATTTTCACCTGCAAATTATGTGAAGATTTAATATTAAAAATCAAATTAATATAGCTAATAGTACTGATTATGTGAAAGAAATCAATCTAAATATTTATACATTAATTGTATAATTCGTCTGATCTATTCAATGCAATCATTCAACGTTTTGTGGTGAATATAATTCTTGTGATTTATCTAGTGCATTCATTAAGAGATTTTATGGTGAAAAATACCTTTATTTAGTGTAAAATTGTATGTGGTCATAGATTTAACATCATTGACCACCATTTATTCCTAAAAATAAGTGAATTTTAACTTATTTTCTAATATTTATAGGTAAGTAAAAATTATAATCTCAGATATATTAGTATATAATTTTGACAAACTAGACGGGGGATGGTTATGATGGTAGGGGTGTGAGGTAGTAGATATGAGGGCTATGAGATTGATTATGAGATGTGTTGGAGAATGAATATTAGACAATTAGTATAGAATATCACTAATGTGATTGGATGTTGGGTATTAGACAATTAGTGTAGAATGTCACTTATGTAACTTGTTTTCCCTAATTCCATAAGAGAAGTAGTTTCTCTTAGTTTTAACGTACTTATTTTTCTTTTAAAAAATATTTTCCACAAAGTTTGACCAACCAAACATGAAAATATTTAAATGTTTTGTCCAAACTAGACACACCCTAATTGCATAAATCTTGTGATTATCGCATGCATTTGTTAGGAGTTGATTAAAATACATGTATCTAGTGTGAAATCAGCAGCAGTCACAAACTTAACATTATTGGTCAAGTTTACAATCATTTCTTTTTCTCCATAATTGTCTTCATAAGGAAGTCCCTTCTCCATATGAGAATTCTCATTATTCTCGATTTCTAAGGATTGTGAAATGGGGACTTGCTCCATATTTTCTGCAAAAAAAAAATGAAGTCAATGTATAAATATTTTTTAAAATACTTTATTTATCGTAATTTATATGATATTATTTGACTAGACATGAAATTTAAGAAATAAATAAATACTTTCAAGAATTATGATCCAAAATTTCTATAAATTATTACGTCGTTATACATTATTTCATCAAACATAAATTAAACTTTTAAAATTAAATTATTTCCAAATATTGAGATGCATCATTATTTTTAGAATAAACTAAAATATATTGGATAAAATGTTACAAAGGAAATAATAATAATCATACCATGGAACTAAAACCTTTTATTTTGGATCAAAAGTTAATTACTAGAAATTATAGATGCAATCACTAACTATATAATATGTGTAGCTTACTAAATGTGTTTGTTAAGAGCATGCTTGCTTGGCTAAATTAAATACCTTCATTGTATGAAAATTAATGGTCAATTCTTCATTCTTTGCCAAGGTTATGACCACATGATCATTGATTTCTCTGTGTACTTTATCTTTAGGAACAACATTTTGGAGCTCCAAGTTTGCAAAGCTTGTATTATTTACTTCTTGAAATAATGGTGACATCAAGTGAAGGACATCTATCGAGACATTGGAGGAAGAAAGCTTGTCGAATTTTGAAGGTCTTGAACATTCTTTTCCTACATAAATGATGAGTCGTTGATAAAAATAACAAAAGATAATGCTCACACAATATAGCTAATAGTTTTGTTTAACTAAATTCTAGTGATATAAAAATATTTCCACAATCACATTTGTCATGAAATAGTTATATGTATATTATTATTAATATAAATATAACCTTATAATAGGTTAAAATTTACCAAGTGTAAAAAATTATTCTCATTGTATATACAATTCAAACCCATTTTTATTAGTTCATAATGTGGGAAAAATATTTACAATACATAACACAAACAAAACTTTCACATGCTGAAATGTATGAATTTTGTGGACTATTAATTCATTGTTCATATATGATGGTAATAATAATAAAATAAAAGAAAAAGAAAAATGGTATCAGAGCTATGGATAACGAGAAACTAAGGAAGAAACATACTAGTAGAAAGTTAAGAAAAATAAAAAGAAAATTAAAGAAATTATATCCGGAATATAAAAAACTCAATATCACCAAAACCGATAACGACAAATTAGATCAATTAATAGATAATATATCTAAAATAGAATATAAATATATTCAATACTTAAAGAAACAATGAATAACGAGAATGAAGAATATAGACAAAAACTTAACGAAATAATTAGAGCAAAAAGACAAGAATTGAGACATAGGCAAAATAGACTAAATAGCAACATATTTGCAGGAATTTGTAAAAAATCTATAACAGCACAGAGGAAAACTATTTTATATCTACAAATACAAATAGAAAGCTTAGAATATACACTACAACACAATTTATAAATGAATAAAGAAGAATACGCAATAGATGAAAAAACATATGAAAACTATGACGGATTAAAAATAAAGATAATATTTTCTAATCTAGGAAGAAGATATAAGAAAATAGGTGATAATCTAAGTTTAATGTTAGAAAAAGAAACGGTAAAACTAGAAGATAGTTTAACTGCTATGATAAGAATAACAAAAGAAAATGAAGAAATAGACAGAAAAACGGAAATTGAAAAAATAAAACAACAAGCAAAAAAGGAAGTACAACAATTAGAAGAAGTAAAAAATACTAAAATAATAGAACTAGAAAAAGAACTAGCAATATTAAAAGAAATGTATGAAATTAAACAAAAAACAATATTAAAAGAAAAGTATGAAATTAAACAAAGAGAAAAAGAGCAAAAAACAAAATTAGCAAACGAGATAATGAAATT
>NW_006239404.1:240517-252703 GCF_000226075.1 Solanum tuberosum | reverse complement strand
AACAGAAAAGAGGAAAAAGCAGAATGGTTATTGATTATAGAAATTTAAATGCAAAAACTAAAACATATAATTATCTGATACCAAATAAAATACTAAATATATACTTAACGGTATAGAGATAATTGAATTAAGAAGAATCATATGGGAAAAAATATTTGATGACTACGAATTAGAAGATATATTAAATCAAGAATGGTATGAAATAGATTTACAAGATCTATATTTAGATAATGAAAGAATAGAATGGTACGATTTAGAAATAAATTCAGATTAAAATGAATTACAAATATTTACAATATTGGATAGAAGCTATGGAAGATATAAAACTATTAGAACAATTAATGGAGGAAAATTTATATATGTACCAAAGAACCCAAGATATGTTATATCTAGAATATATCATAAATAATATTAAAGAAATATTCAGACTAAAACAACTATCGGAAGAATATTCCAATAAATATTATTACATTTTACCATGAATTCCACAAGATTAAGACACTTAACAAAAGAATATAATAATAAAACCTTTAAAATAAAATACTCACCTACCACACTATCACCTACCAAACTACCGCTTCCATGAATTCACCAAGTACCAGTTCCGCTACGAAAAATGGTATCTCCTGGTGGAGAACAACTACTACTTCATGGCAATCAAAATTTGTAATTCTTTCAGTTTCTTCTTTTTGAACCAATGATTGCATAAGTACATCATCGTTAGAAAGGTTGGAGGAAGATTTCTTATCAAATCCTTTATGGTTCGGAAGATCTTTAAGGTTATCCATCGAACGAACCTGTTTGGATTTAACAGCATTATGGTAATTGTGATTGTCCAACTTCATGAGATTATTTTATATTCCACTAGAATTTTAATAACTTACCACAAACTCGCTTGTTTCTTTTAGCTCGATCATTTCACACATGAGTGCCACTTCATTTCCTAAATGTAGTTCACCATTTTTTTCTTTCTGTTTCGTTGTTGTATGCTCCGAGTTTGAAGATTCTTTTTTTCTTTTCTTGGAAGGAAGTTTTGGAGACCCAATCTTGATTTGATTCAAGATCACGTTATAAGAATGATTGTAACAATTAAAAAAATTATATTTGTCAAATAATTAAACATCTTACCTTAATCTCTTTTACCATATTGGTTTCTGAATCGACTTCTACTTTCATTTTCTCGTAACCATCTAAGATATATCTACACACATCCATAACAAATCGACATATGGAACTTTTTTTCATATGATAGTAAACCTACAACACAACAAGGTTTTTCATTAGGTTACAATAATTATTAAAGAATTTAAATATTGTACACTATTACATTGCACTAACAAATTATTAACTACTCTGCTAGGCAAATCCAATAAGATAAGTATGCTAATAAAAATGAAGCAACTTAAATAATTATAATAGATAATATCCCTCATGATATAATGTAGAAACTATATATAACAGAACTATCTAGAGAAACATCTCCTAAACCAAAATGTAGACAAGTCATAGAAAAACCACTATCAAACTATCATTTAACTTTTACATTTTATAAAATATTACATGTCTTATTTTTAAGATTGCAAAACTCATATTTTATAGACTCTTACCTGTAATTATACTTTAAATTACATGATAGTTTAACTAAGACATTATCCGAATGATGAATAAAACTTAAACTCATTGTCACAACTAGCTTAGTGATTGATTCGCTATCTCTCATTTTCTTGACTTATCATTTTGTTAGTTCCTCATCACTAATTTATAGAATCAAGATATAGTAAAAAAACTAATAATTTAAGTTATATGCAAGAAATAAGATAATAATTTTAGTTACCTTGTCACATTGACTATTAGGGCGCCTTCTCTTTTCACACATCCAGTCATTCAAGATATCATGATATTTTTTATTTAGTCTGAATGGATCGACTAAATCTTCTCCCTATAATTCGAGTCCATAACAAAGTATTTGGAAGAGTTAACTGTCTCATAATTATGATCAACCCTTGACTTATTAAATTTATACATAAGAAATCTAGAAAAATAAATGTACTAACCTTGTTTAATTTTACAGTATAAATATTAGTTTCACCTGCTAGAGGTACAATTGCAAAGCTAACATCAGATAGGGCTACGACCTCCGCATTAATCAATTCCCTCTTCCTCCTGGTGAGTTGATGGGGAGTTAATTCAGACTCATTCTGCAATAATAGAAAACTTTAATCAAAATTTCTTGTCATACTTGATTGTGTTTTAAATAAACACTAATTTATAAACTATCATATCATATTTACTTTTGTGACAAGAAAACTACCTAATTTTTAGGATTACAAATTTTATTTTATATAGTGTATGCTTATATATATATATATATATATATATATATCTTTTGGACGACTTTATAATATAAAGTTTTATTATTGTTTGTGTATATAAGTTAAACTCTTTTGTAGAATAAAAGGAATAATAAAAATTTGATGCTTTGATGATATAAAATAATTTACACTATATTATATTTGAATGTTCATATAAACAAAATGACCCTCTAGGTGAAAGATATATATACTCACAATGTATGACAAAAATATATGAAAATGACAATACATATATCATCAATTCACATGATAAAGAGAAAAATAAAATTTATTGGTCATAATATCATTAAGCAAAAATATATATGATATTCATACTTGAATAACTATTGCTTCCTCAATTGCTTGAGATATAAAAAAAAAATTGTTTCTTCTGGGTGATGTCGAGTAGAAATTATGAGAGTTGTAAAAGTTTATTAATTAGACATTAAAATAAACATAAATTCTATGTCATAAATATGATCAAGATCATTAGAATTATTTCTCTATGTAAACTAAAAGTGATCAATTTATTAAGTTTCACTATCATATTAATTATAATGGGCATTGCATGTATCTTTTTTTGTATCACTCAAATTAATTACAATATTGTATATACAAACATGCCATATTCTGATTAAAAAATAAAATATTTGAAAAGTAAATTTCACAATCAATTTCAGTAACATTTAATAATAATGTCAAAATGTTTTAATTAATTTTTTTTTTTAAAAAACAATAAAAAGTGTTATATATATATATATATATATATATATATATAAAAGTGACTTTAATTTTAAAGGTGGTTAGATAATTTTTACAATTATTAAACCAGTTTCAAGAAAAATAATAAATTTTTAATTACATTATTAAAGCAAAGGTTATTAGATTAACCGTTAGATTCTCGTAATTATTCATCAATATTGCAATTAAAATCTAACATACAAATCTAGAGAACTAGTATGTTATAAGAATCATTTAACAAAAACAATATAAAATAATAAAATACTTAACTAAAAATCAATCTTTTATCATCTTAGTGTTTATAAAATATATTATTGAAATCGCTTTTTTTTTAGATCCGATAAAATGTGATTGGTTATAAAATAAAATTTAATACTAACCATTATAGATAAGAAATTTAATCAAACTTGTTCTTTTTTAATAATGTGATTAATCGTCGTCTATATAACAAAAAATACTATCCAAAAAAACTTTTTTTTTTTTTTTTTTTTATCCAAAAGCCTATTGCTATTTCAATTAAAAAGAGAATAAAAAATATTACCCATAATTCTATTTTTTTTAAAAGACATCTAAA
Organism: Solanum tuberosum; assembly: GCF_000226075.1. Lineage (NCBI taxonomy): Eukaryota > Viridiplantae > Streptophyta > Magnoliopsida > Solanales > Solanaceae > Solanum > Solanum tuberosum. The sequence continues at coordinate 249,037 of NW_006239404.1, read as the reverse complement.
TTTTATAAAATCTCATTTATTTTTTTAAAATCAAATCAAAAAGTAAAATCTAAATAGACATAAATGTTATGATAAAATTTGTTAAAACAAAATCTTGATCCGCAATTATTCCTCACAATAATGAATTATTCCCAAACAAGAAAAAAAATACATTTAAATATCACCAAAGTGTCTAAAAATACCTAGAATTCATGAGGTTTTTCTTATCCACGATAATGATCAAGATTTAACCAAGGAGTTAAAATCTACGCAAAAGATAATAAATTAAAGGGTAAAGCAACAAGTAAGAGGAATCCTTAGAATGCTAAATTATATTTTCTTACTGATGTCCCCGAGACATTCTCCCTTGGATGACTTGATACACTAGAGGGTAGTAACACCGGTTCACTAATATCAACTCTTTGATTTTCTTGAGCCTATAAGGAATTAGGAGAAGTACAAAATAATTATCAAATTTTGGATGCAGAAAAAAATATTATTTATTTATATTTTGTTCTGTAGAATTTTGACTTGTTTATAATTTATAGTAGAAATTAATTCATCAGATTTTATAACAACACATTGTTTCCCTACATTCTCTTATTTTTTCAAAGTGCGAATCAACTTTTCATTATTCCACATTTATTAAAATGAACAACTAAGAAAACCATTTTATTTTTGTAAGAAAAGTCTTCTACTTTTATAAAATAAATGTTTTAAAAAGTATTTCTCCAAAAATAATTTATACAAATCGCTATTTGAATTATACTTTTTCTGGATTCATTATAATTTTTTATACAAAATACTAAAAAATTATTATTGTAAAACAACATACCGCTATTCGAACAATATTGACTGGGGAAACATAAGGTATTATTTCACGGCAATTGTTGATTTCAGATGAAGAATCCATTCTTTTCTCTACAAGCAAGATAAAAGAGAGAAAATTTACTCAAGAATATTGAGAAGAAATATATTTTGAAGGATAAATGGAGATATGTATATATAGATAAAGTGTAAAGAAAAAGTATCTAACAAATGAGTGTGCAATTATGAGGATTAATTGATATTTACCTCTTTTTAGTATGGAAACAATGTTTTTACCATATTTGGTCAACTATTTACTAACCAAATTTGAATATTTGCTTATACTAATGTGGCTATTACTTAGATTCTAGTAATTTTTTTCTCTAGATATCATGTAGTTACAATCCTTGTAATTAGAAGTGTCAAATGGGCAGGTTGAGTTGAAATTGAAGATATTAAAATGGGTTGAAATAGAAATTGGGTTGGATTCTAACCCGTCCAAGTTTACTTTGGGCTCAAATGGCTTAAAAACATATTGGGTCTTGACCCGCCCAATTTGACCTGCTTAATCTCAATAATTTTAATATATTGTTATTTAAGTTTTATAACCACAATTTGAATTTCAACTCAAGAAAATTAAAAGAAGAAGAAGTTACAAATGGATAGATAAATCCTAAAAGATATAAAATAGATAATAATTCATACATTCAATATAGTGGGTTGAGATTAGACCTAATTCAAATTATCTTGAGCCCAATTCTTAAAATTATGGACGGGTTGCCTATAGTTGGGCTCATTTTTGACGCCCATACTTGTAACTACTTACCATTATTAACATTGACAATAGGTTGATGAATTAATTATGAAACAAATATGACTTTTCTTCTATTAGAATTTTACATTCTTTACACTTTTACTTGTTTTATTTATTTTTTCTCACCAATCCAACAATATTCAAACTGCCAATAATTGAACCTAATAAGAGTTGAATCAAGATGTGTGTTCTTTCCCTAATATAAAATTTATTGTACTATTTTACTTGTAAATAGTTTGGCACCCACTGTGGGGCTAGAGCAATTGTTTGTTGATTTAACCATTGTCTCATTATCTTGAATATATTTGTCTCTTAGAGGTAGAATCAAATGGAAAAAACTGATGACAAAATCATTGGAAAATAGACTAGGAAAAATGTGGTCAACAAAACGGTAGTGGAAACATTACCTGAAAATGAGATAGTGGATTGTCACGACCCAAAACTACGCCCTAGATGTGACATGGTACTTAGAATCCGAGACACTCTAAGAAAACCACATAACATAGCATGACACTAAAAAAATACATAATTAAATAAAGAGGATAACTGGAATAAGTCTCAAATGGAAATCTCAACATATCATGAAATCGGAGTACACATATATAATTGCGGAAAGACTAATATCTGACAACAAACCTCTACTGCATAATGAGTGACTAGGACAAGCCTTAGCTCACTTGAACAATCTGAGAGCTGAAATACGTTTAAATGACATTAAAGAAACATAAGTGAGGCAATGTCCTTGAACCATGAGGACTCACCAAATCTAAGAAAAGCTTATGAGATCCAACACTAACAACGGCCGAAAGGATGTGTACCATAACATATATTATAAAACAATATAAACACAAAAATGTATGCCGTCAATACTCAGAATGTACTGAATATGGAGAAAGATGCATGAACATAACATGATAACATGACAAGTCTAGAAACATAATAATGTAATGACCAAAAAATCATAATATAAATATGAGCATATGATTTTATAAAACATAGTACAAGGTCATGCATTCTTATTTAAATCATAATCATAGTCATAACATAAGTCTTTTGTGGAAAGCATAAACCTTTGTTGGAGACACTGTTTATCGACATAAACCATGTGAGCTATAACATGGAGTTCAGTGTACTCCTCCTACACCGAAAAAAGAGTGTCCTACTAGCCAAGGTAAGGAGCATTATCATGAGCTTAGGTGGATCTACTAGCTAGAGTCAATTAATACTAAGTCCTACGGAAGCACGTAATTATGGAACAAGGGGTCCTCTTTTAAAGGTCTCGTGTTATGTCCCATTTCTTGTGAATTTTCTTTTGATTGTAAATTGACAATTTTACCCTTCCCCTTAGCGTTTTCATGCTTAGTTTGTATTTTTGGGATGGTTGGTGTGGTCCCCAATGTGATCGGGTGTGTTTTTGGTAATTTGACACTTCTTGAGTTGTGAATTCTTGATAGAGTTGACCTCGGTCAACATTTGGAGTTCCAAGCATCGAATGGGATTTCTGTCAGTTCCATCGCATTTGGAACATCGAGTTTGAGCTAGGGCAGGGGTTAGTAAGGTTTCCAAGGCCTTAAGTTCAGCTTTGAGGCGTTTGGGTGAAAAGTTGAGTTATAGCCTTAAGAGTGGTCCGGGAGGGTAATTTCATCATTTGACTTTTTTTGAAATCTGACGATTTCATTGAGTCTGATTGTCAATTCTAGTGGGGTGTCATGTCCAGCTTATTTTGATCGGACCCCGACCGATTCTCGATGTTTTATTGAAAAATAAAGAAAAGACTCGTTTTTCGAAAATCAATTAACCTTTTAAGTAAAAATCGATTTTCAAGAGTCACCACTTAATTTTTTGAATAAAAATCAAGAAAACTTATAAATTTTAAAAGGCTTAAACAGAAAAATCATTTGAAAATACCAAAAGGGTTCGAGGTTCAATTTACACTTCAAGAAGGTGTTAGGCACTTGAAGTGTCCGCTAAACAAGCCATAACTAATTGATAAGGTACTAATGCCACACTCATGAACAACCAAGTATAAAGCATAAAATGAGGCTAATACACCAATAAATACCAACTAATATACAAGAAGTGTATTCCAACAATATCTCGAAGGAGAAAAAAGCTCTTGAGGCAACATAACTAAACGTATTTCACATTGTGCAATCCAATAACCATCGTATGCGACTCCAAGAAGAATCACACCAACCCCCCATTACCTCTACAACCTTAACATCATCAATAAACAACAATAATATGCAAACGAAATAAGATAGAGGGGTTGCCAACAGCCACAATATCAAATACACCACCACAAGGCTTGAAAATCTATAAAGACGATACTAGGACATGGAATTACGAAGGAGGGTTATAAAAATAAGATTACATAGATTAATTTTTTTGAAATAATAAGATTAAGATTCTTCCTCCTTGAATAAACAACAAATGGATCCTGAATTGACAAGAAAAATATACCACAACGATGAGCTCACGATGTAGAGCAACTTCCGTTCAACTTTTGAGTTGAGAATCTAAGCACCCAAGGAGTATTTGGAAGCTAGATTATGAGTTTTTCTGGGATTTCATATGTATCTAATGAAAAATAACAAAGAAGGTGGTCTTTTATAAAGACCACTGACTTAGAGCTAAGCGATCCGCTTCGAGGTGTGTATTTGTGCAGTCTCATGAAAATATGACTATCTCTCTATTCTGAAGTTATATAGATTAATGGTTTGGTGCCTTGGAAACTAGACTCGTAGACCTTCAGTTTTATAGTTTATGCGCATTTTAAATCTTTATATATTAGGAGGAATCAGGGTTGGATTGACTAGAGATCCAATCAATAGCACTCATCGGTTTCTTGTTTGTTTTTTGGTAATAAGTTTGGTGTTTCAACTTCTCGTTGATGATTTTGTGTTTCTATTGCATATAGGGTGTGGGATTGAGCCTTATAACTGAGATTAAGTGTTTAATTTTGTTGGGTAACGTCATATTGTTGAATTTGAACTGTACCATGTGATTTTGACTGTTAATGGCTGTATAAATGGTGAATCATGATTGTATTGGTTAGAATTCTAAATTGAGTCGATGTATTTGTTGGGTCTGTGTTTAATTGAATGTGAGTGAAGTATGAGTAGCTCAGTGTTGACCCATTCCATGATTTTCCCAATGATAGACAAGGTGACTAATTTCTTAAGGGAAAATCATCAATTAGAGCAACACTTAGTGATAGGGGAGGGAGGGGAATCTAATTCTCCATGGGTAGAAAAGCATATAGGTGAATTGTAATTGTTGGGGGAAACTCGTATTTATTATGCAGGTTGGATTTGAATTTGAAAAATAGGCACTGAGCTGAAAATTCTTGTTAGGCGAGCTTGTCTTAGCTCGCCAAGAAAGATAGGTGAATCACCAAGTAAAACCTATCTCGCCTTCTTAAGCTTATGCATGGCCTTGGGTATTTTCCCATTTGGTAGGCTTGTCTTAGTACACCGAACTAATTTAGTGAATCACTGAGTGGGAGAGGATATCACCTTTGATGCTTGTGTCTTTCCTTTTTGCATTTTTAGTTTCGACAGAATTGTCTTAGCCCGCCGAAACCAACTCGGTGAATCACCGAGTTGGCATTGACTTTGACTTATGTGCTTGATCCCTTCAATTTGTGCTACTGTCTAATTTGGCAAGCTAACCGGAGCTCGCCAATCCTATTAGGAAATATGTCTTCCCATTAGGTGAGCCGAAAGACTATTTTCAAGTTTGATTCAAAGTGTTTTTGATTTCAACTAACATTCATAAATCTTGTGCTTTAATGTGTACATTGCAGGAGATGGCGAGAAAAAATGGTAAGAATGTGGTCTAGTCTAACACTGAGTCAGATAGGGAGTCTTTTCCACCTCCTCCTCAAAAGAAACAAAAGGATCTCTCAACTAATAAGCCTTCGAGGCCTTAAATACTCAGAAAACCAACCCTCAAACACCCACAAACGGGGGTAAAAAGGAGCGGAAGCATATTGCCAACAATAGGTAAATATATGTTCAAAGTTGGTGTCACTGATACAAGACCCCAACCCTACTTCACATGTTCTCTCGATTATAGCTACAATAGCTTTGAATAGGCTCAAGGCGGATGTGGAACACACAATTTTGGAGGAGCACATACTTTCTACTGATGGGGTTATCAATGAGTACCTCAAAATATGGAGAACAATCAAATTCCACAAGCTGAAACAGTTCACAAGAGTTAAGCGACCATATAATCCTAAGTGGGTACGAGAGTTCTACGATGCCTATGAAAAGGGTTTACTGAAGAAGAGGAAAGGGATTGTTTATAAGAGAGTGGATGAAGTAGAAGTCCGAGGAAAGATGGTGCAGTGTCATAGCACTGCGATTAATGAAGTACTGGGCACCTCGGACAATCTGATTGACGAATATAAGACCTAGATGGCCACACCTTTGGATCAGTTTAAAGAGTGGCTAGCCCTTCTAATATTCAGCGAGTCTGCACCATCTTGGATGACTGAAGGTGCCAAAATTGAAAAGAAGGACCTGAGCATAGTGGTGATGTACTAGTTTGGATTTATCAATAGCAATGTGATTTCATCCCAAAATGAGTCTATACTCAGGCATCCAAAGGTCGTGTGGGTTCCATCATTGGGAGGGAGAAAATTAATGTGGGAGAGATAATTGTCGAAGAAATATTACTTCAAGCCTAGCAGACCTCTCTTCCCTTTCCGATGCTCATTACCCAGCTTTGTGAGAAAGCTGGAGTCCCCTATCGAGTAAAACCAATGTCAGGATCATGCCAGTCTCCTCTAGTGATATTTGTAGGATCAAGGCTGATTTTTTGAGAGATGATGCGGCTTGAAAGAAGCCGCCACCATCAGACTCCATTCCAGTAGTTGACCCTGCCACATTGACAACAGAGACTAGCACTCCTGCTCCTTCTGTGGAGCAGGTAGGTATTCCTATTCCATCGTTTAATGTTGGTTTTTTTGATTCCGCTGCTACATCTGCACCTTCTATTTTTGTATCCACTGCAAGTGGGAGGCATCTCCATTCTCTTGTTGCTCGTCCTCCTTTGACCCAGGCACTTATATATATCAGATGGGCAATCTTACCCAATGAGCGGATGTTAAAGCTGCCCGGGTTGAGAAAGACTTTATCAAGCTCATCGACCAGGCTATCTAGAATACCTTGGCTTCTCTAACTAAGCGGGTGGTCAAGTGTGAGAAGACGATTGAGGAACACAATTTGATATTGGATGAGTTGACTGCGAGAATAAATTTGTTGGAGAAGACTGAGGGCAGTTCTAGTGGATTGGACACCCTTAGGCTGAGGTTGCTACTTTGAAGGTTGAGGTCATTCAGATTCAGTCCATGGACATCTCGACACTTTGGGGCGATGCTTCCCTTTTAAATTTTTCTTCCCCTACACCGGAGATGACTAATGTTGCACCTTTCTCTTTTGTACCTAAGGTCGTTGTAGATGTGGATGCTAAGGATGAAGAGTTAGCTGAGGAGACCGATGAGGAGGGGTTGAGAGATGATGAGCATGGGATTGTTGATGCCCTGACACAACTGCACAAAACTGATGAGGTCATTATTAAGGCTACCGTAGAGAGGTCTCTCAGAGAGACTTGAGCTTTGGGTCCAATGAAGTCACTGCAGACTCCCCCACACTTCCCATTGGTGAGACGTTCACTAATTCCCAAGCCCATCCTTCCTTGCCGCCTCCTTTAATCCTATTGTCGAGCATAGATGCCCCACTTGATGTTTTTCCGCCAGAGACTCTAGATGAGAGTGATCCACAGGTGTAGCCTGTCAGGAGGATCATATATCTCATCCTCCCAACATTTCATTTATTTTGCATTGAGGACACTGCATTTTTATTTTTGGTGGGCTGAGGGCCTTCGTGCCAATATTCCCCTTTTTGCTTGTATTTTGTTTATTTCATAGAACATTTGTAGTGAATGTTTTGTTTATATTAAAGTGCTTCTAATTTGGGAAAATGTATCTCTTTACTTCAAATTTTGTTCTCTCTTGATGAATGCAACTCCCCATGAGTCCAAATCGTGAAATGTTTGATGCTTTCATTGATAACAATTTGAGAATCGATTTTGTTCTATATCGATGTCTTAAAGAGTATTCATGATGAGCATGATGTGTACTGTTGGTGTTGCGAGAGCGAAATCGATGTGGTTACACCTTTTGAACGATCCCTTTGAATCTTGTGTTGACTAGTTGCATTTGGATGTGAGCCTTGCGATGAACATTGCACGTATGCTTTTAATCTTTTCAAGATGTGCTAGATGAGTGTATTTCGTAGTTCCATGTCTAGTGAGTTTTACTTGAAACATGCATGTGGAGTCCTAGAATTTGCCTTGTTAGTCAAATTGGTTGAGTCTTGGTGAATGTGGTTGATCTTTGGAGAAAATTCAATGATGGAGCCAAATTTTCTATAAAGCCTTTTGTGACTACCTTGTGAAGGTGTGAATCCATGCTGACACCAATTGAGCGTAACCTATTTGTTGACAACCAAAACAAGCCTCTTGAGCCAAAACTACCCCTACCTTCTCACCAAAAATCCTTTTTGAAGCATTGCGATGTTCGAATAGACAATTTAGGCCAAAATCCTAAGTTGGGGTGTGAATAGGAAGGATGAAGGAGAGACAAGTGAAGTGTAGAGAAAGAAGAAAGGAAACTCAAATCTGAAAGTTTTACAAAAAAGGATACCTGTCACGCCCCAAGCTACCCCCAAGACGCGGACACGGGACCTAGGACCACAAGTGATCCCAAGCTAACCCTGCTGGCATGATCATGAGCATACTAAAGATAATAAACTGATGCGGAAGCTAAATCATAAATAAATCTGAAAAGATGAGGAATACCCATATACTATAACTGAATATATCAAATCTGAGAGTTTAATACAAAAGAA
>NW_006239404.1:225212-238955 GCF_000226075.1 Solanum tuberosum | reverse complement strand
GTTAAACGAAATAGGTAAAGACCAAAAGACCCCTGAATTAACTGCTGTCGGAGTGACCTACGGATTGGACCTACGGGCCGTAGGTCAATCTACGGTCCGTAGATTGTGTCCGTAAGTCAAGCCTGCTCGACAGACCTTCACTAAAACAAGCATAACTTTTTACTCGGAAGTCGGAATTTAGCAAACTCGGTGGCGTTGGAAAGATAATTCAATTATCTATCATACCATAGGTAATGGGATACACAATTACTTTTGTACTAAAATTTATGACCATCTGAAGTTGACCAATCAATATACTTCATCTAACTGACTGTTGACCCTCATCCACGGTCATACCTACGGACCGTGGATCGATTGATGGTTCGTGCTGGTCAACCGTCAATCGGGACTGAAGCAGGGCTTTTGGGGCATCGATCCACGGATACGAACTACGGTCCGTGACCTGATCTACGGACCGTAAGTCCGGCCGTGGGTCAACACTTAGCCAAATTTTCTGACTGAGTCTGGGAGGGGTTGCAGTGGTGAACCACGGACCACCAGTACGGGCCGAGGTCTGACCTACGGTCCGTGGATGGTGACTGTAAGTTGCACCTGCAACTTCTCGAAATCTGTATTTTTGGTCTGTTTCGCATACGGGGTGTTACAATACCCCTCTTTATAAAAAATAATAATAAAATGTGTATGTATTTACCATCGATTTTATGAGAATAGCTTGGAAAAATGAAAATGAAAAAGAGAAGTGAATGAAATAAAAGGGAGTTCCAAATAAATTGAGTGGAAAGTAAAGGTTTGAGTTCTCAAATGAGAAAAAAGGAAAAGAACCTGAGAAGCGGTGATGATGATTACAACAATGCTTTGAAAAGGGTGTAAGTCACTAATCCAAATTGACCATGCCTTAACCCTCAACCCCATTACAAGCCTAAAAGACCTTTGAGATATTACATGAACCTAGTTGTTTGATGATTGGAAGATATGGAAAAACCTCTAGGACAAAGATTGCATGTATTTCTTTTTTTAGAGAGTGAGAGCTGCATTGATTCTTATTACCTTTGTTGATTTGCTTTCTGAGAGCATGGAATTGTTCTTGATGGGAGGGCACTTGAATGCATCTGTTGAAATATGTTCTTGCATTAGACAAGAAGCTAAAGTGAGCTTGAGCTTGTGTTGAGATTAACTAGTAATCATTTGAAGCTTTTTTATCATGATTTAGGGTAACATGCTATTGAGAGTAGTATTGCCATGGCGCTTGCATGTTAACTCTCATTGAGTACTGTTGTAGACACCTTTATTAAGCTTATTGTGTTCTTGATTTACTTTAGGACAAGCAAAAGTTTAAGTTAGGTGTGTTGATGAGTGGTAGATTTTCACTTATTTAAGGTCAATTTAGCTCAATAATTGGTGGCCTCAATGCCTAATTTTGTCCTTTTCTAATCAAATATTGACGATTTGCACCTATGAAGGAAATTGGACAATGCATGGACTAAAGCTTGAAAGAATTACCAATAACGCAAAAGAAGTGCAAAACGAACATTGTTGATCGCCCAACATGAAAGGCGGATCATCGATAGCGCAAGACCTCACCAAATCTGACAGTGCATAGCAATTTTGTCTACCAAAGAGGGTCAGTGAACTCCAGAAGAAAATGTGATACGTCGAATGAGAAAGACGGACCTGAACTATATCGCCCAATCTGATAGTGTGCAAGGCAAATATTTAATGCTCAAATGGTGAACTAATGTGGTATTCGGTGATGCACCGAACTAAAAGGCTTACTTAATCGAGATCCCAAACTGAGGTTCAAGCATCTGAAGCCTACAGCATCACAAAGGTGAGTTGGGGAACGAAGGGCGATTCGCCGAGTGAATTAGGTGAGCCCAACTAAAGTCACCGATTTGGTTGCGAAGTGGATTTTTGGGCCAAATTTTGGAAAAATATAAATAGTCCAAATGATAGATTTTTTGGGGGAGTTCGATTAGAGTGTTGATCAACTGAGTTCAGGAGAAAGTTTTGAGAGAGAACATTTTACTTTTTTAGAACACTTTTTCTTGTCCGATTGGGGTTTTACAATTTGAATCTTGAATTCGATAATTTGAAGTAAATTCGAAGTGCGTTTACTCTTAATTTCTTGATTTCACGTTACTCATGGTTGTTTTAATGGAAGGGATACTTTCTTTACTTTTTGTGATGGGTGGCTAAAACCCCAAGATCTAGGGGTGCTCCAATGGGGTTGGGTGTTAATTTAATGTAGTGAGTATTGTGCTATGCTTTGTGTTGTTGTTGTTCATGCATAAATTTGGTCTAATTATCATGGATTTAACTTAAGGGTTAAGGTTGCAAACTTAATTCCTACTTTAGATCTCCGATTGATGCTCGAAAGAGATTAATTGGAGTGGATAATTAGTTCAATACTAGCAATTAAGGTTTGATGTCCTTGACTTCCTTGAAAGAGAGGTTATGGATCAGATCTATTTGATCTATTCTTGAAAGAGGGGGGGGGGGGGAGGGGAAGGTATTGAGTTGTTAAGATTTGGCATTAGATGAGAGACCGAAAGGAGATTCTATGCATAGATACTTTGAGATCGAAAGATGATTTGTGTTATTGAAGATGACTTAGCCTATTCAGGTATGCACATCAATATAGAGCAGCACATTTACTCCTATATAATATTGATTTCCAATCCCCACACCCCTAGATTTCTTGTTAATTCTTGATTTAGTTTAAATCTTAATTTAACTACGATAATTGATAACAAAAACTTTATATTAAGTTTGTGGTAGCATCCATCCAATTTTGTTCATACTATTCCAAATGAGCTGATTTGAAATCTGAATCTCTCAATAAAGAATTCTCCACGATATACCGTTCCCTGTGGAATTTGACCCCGACTCATTGTTGGGTTTTTAGTGACTACGATCACTCACCTTTTTAATTGGTTTTGAAGGGTGATTTGAGTGTTATCAATGATTTAACAAACTTCGGTATCTAACAAGGGACTAGATCCAGGAAAGACTCGGTCATCTAGTATTGGGACTGATGGTAGGGGGAATGAACGAAACCAAGGGACCAAAGTTGAAGTGGTTGGATATTAGTTTGTCATCATCAAAGGGGAAAATTGTTATTTTAAGCTGATTTGAAGTTTTGATAATTTAACAAACTTTCGAATCTAACAAGGGACCTGGTCGAGGAAAGACTACGTATATGAAAAAGACAAAAGACAGTTGTCTAAAAGATGTCAAATCTGATGTCGTTGGTGTATGACATTTTAGAGTAACAGGCTCTCAACCAATGGCTTTTCTCAAAGGGTTTGTGTCAATATTATATTAGTCTCTTCTCCAAAGACACAACTCAAGTTTTGGCAAACAAAGTCTTGAATTATGAAAATTTATAAGCTTACAATGAAAAAGTCATCTTCAAGGAAGAACACTGCCCACACTCAACAAGGGACCTGATGGAGTGCTGAAGCGTCTTTTGTTGTATTTTGAGCTTTGTGTCTTGTGTTCTTATATTGTAAATTTACTCCTAAGTTATAAAGGATAGTAGATCGGTTACTTGTCTAAGTCTCTAGTTTGAGTTGTATTAACTAGAGTTAGTTAGTTGAATCATCTATGTTTAGTCAAGCCTCTTTACATCATTGTTTTTATGTTCTCTTGGATAGAGTTGCCTAGGAGTGTAAACTAGAGTTAGTTGATGTGTGAGTGCAACAGAGTTACTGCTTGTTTATGTTTATATCTTTGAGATTTGTAGTTGGTGGCTAGAGTTGCCCTTGTTGGATTTGGGAAGTCTAGATCAACTACAGTTAGTTGGTTCAATGGGCAATAGAGTTATTGTTTAGTTTCCTTTGTAGTACATTTGTTGTAGTAAAGGGGGAGGGATTTAAGAGTTTTAATTTCTAGGTTGCAAGAGTTTGTAATCTAAAACTTTGCTCCGTTTGAGTGAAATGGAGTTTGCATGGAGATCCTGTGAGGACAGGTCGTGGTTTTCTCCTCCCTTGAGCAAGGGGTTTCCATGTAAAATCTCTTGTGTCTGATTTAGCTTGAGTTATTTATTTTCTGCACTATTATTCTATCGAGGGACCTGGTCCAGTGATCACTAGTGGATGCATCCATTCTATGGAAACAATAATAAGAGATATACAGTACTTTCCCATAATAGTGGGTTTACATCAGGGTTCAAAAAAAGCCCTTTATTTACAATAGATATGAATGAGCTAACCAACATAACACATTGCAAGATCCCATAATGTGTGTTATTTTCTCGAGTTGTGGAGAAGCACCTTAGAGAGTAAGGGATTTAGGATAAGTAGAAGCAAGACCGAATACCATGCATCCAAATTTAGTAAACATGAGAAGGGAGAAATTAAGCCTAAAGGGAATTGCAGTGCGAAAATGTAAATAATTCAAATATATAGGCTAATTATTCCAAGAGAATGGAATGCTGAATGGAGATGTTACTCAAGAATTAGCATCGGATGGTTGAAATGAAAGAAGTGAAATTGTCTTATGTAATAGTCTAGTAGCACACATTGATGATTAAATGAAAGAAGGTCACATGAGGTTTGGTCATGTCCTCATCAGCCTATGGATGCACTTGTGGGTAGGTGTGAAACTGTGGTGAGTGAAGATGCTAAAGGGGTATGGGGTAGACCTAAACTCACGTGAAAATTATTATCTTGAAAGACCCACATATTCTTGAAATCAATGCAAACAGTATAGAAAAAACAAGTTGCTTGTGAATACTTTCTTTGAATTGTGGAATTAATAGAATTGATATAAATTGATCGCAAGTCCTTCGGGTTCAACAATCTGGTTCAGAAAGAAACTTTTATCTGCGACCATGTACACTTGAGTGTGCATTTGAGAGAAACATGATCCAACTAAAATCCATACTCGTTTGGTCTGATTGTCCTTCTAAAAAAGATTTTTTTTTCTATTAACATAAATTTTCCTATCAATTATCCAATAGTCTTGTTCATTTCCTCTTTTTATTCTCTTTTTAATCTCTTACTCTTAATTAGGATAATAGGGACTCAAACTTGAAATGAACTTACATGTTCATATTCTTTTAATTTGTATTATTATCATGGTGGGTGAGGTGGGGATAGGAGAAACGATCATTTTCATTTTTTTCTTTTGAATTTTGGATACACACAAGAGAAAAGTATAATGTAGTATACATGCATAGTTGCTTAATGAAATTATCTTCTATTGAACTAATTATTTCTATATGAATGTTGTCATTATTTCCTACTTTTTCCTCCCTTGTTTTGTCAGAAGTTGGAAAACAAATGGTGGACAAGATCCAAGAAGAAAAAAAGTGAAAGAGAGGGGAAGTGAGGGGGTAGGGAGGGAAGTGTAGAGAGTAGAGATGACTTGTCACGCCCCGAGCTACCCCCGAGACGCAGACACGGGACTTAGGACCACAAGTGATCTCAAGCTAACCCTGCTGGAATAATATGAGCATACTAAAATTAACATGAATAAAAATAACTGATGCGGAAACTAAAATCATAAATAAAGAAAAGATAGGGAATACCCATATACTATAATTGAGAGAGTTTAATACAAAAGATATTAACTCATACTAGGCTGAAACTAGCTATGTCTGAAAGTAAGCCTCTAAACTGACTAGAAATGTTGGGAGATGCGCCAACTAGATCTAGCAAAACTGAAACTAAAAACTGAAAGCAGTAAGGATATCATGTCTCTGGTCCTCGGAGGATGAGGACTCACCACTACTAATCTGCTGAGCTGAAAATCAGAAAACGATATAAGTGCAATCTGGATGCTGAGAGTCTGAACCTACATCGCAAGAAGATGTAGCGCAAAAATATGCGTCAGTACTGAAAGGTACCGAGTATAAGGATAGAGTATCGCTGAAATACATATATAATTGACCAAGGAAAAAGCAATGACATATATATGGATATGATAGAATGCTAAAAAATACTAAACATGACTGATCTGTATGCAATGACCAACTATGACACGATGAAACTGAATACTAAACATGGTCAATGCAAATGGAGTCTGACTGATTTGTGGGAGCTACTGTTCACCGATAATAAAACCACACGAGCTGAATGTGGAGTCCGATGTATACGCCCCATCGAGAGGACCCAATATACCCTGCCAGAGGTATAAACGCATGCTGGTGTGATCATTAATCTGTTGCCCATGGAAGGGACTTACAACCTACTTGGCTAGTAGTTCTGGGACTATTTGGGTACGCTAAACCCCAGTCCAACTCGGTATTATGCTAGTCCCAATGAATTTAGTAGTAAACTGATTATGACTGATTTTCTATAATTGTTCTGGATAGCTCAAAACTAGACATGCACACTGAACGCAACAATTTAAACTGACTTTAATGCATAATACTGAGGCATGTATAACTGATTTCTGATAAAGTCTGACCTAACACATGTAATTCAAGAACTAAAAAATACATAGCTAGGGTTCTGACATTCATACGATAATCTGAAGAAGATGGGACATGCTGATTTGGAACATTAAAACATAGCTAAGACGTGACATGTTGTTTGGACGTTAGAGCATATAGTTAAAAATGTGATTTCTAAATCAAAACGTTTTTTAAACAGTCTCTTCATGAAAATCGGCTGTAACTTTAGAAACTACTAGGGTTCATCATAATCATTGAAAAAACGATCAATATTTTGATCATTCTAACATTTAAAACCCAAAATCAAGAAACATTCAAGAACCCTAATTTCGTTCATAGCATGGAATCAAGAATCGTCTGAATTCTAGGGATCTAACGGGCGAAAGGGACCCATTAATGAAATCCAACATACCTGGTGACGAAATCTCCACGAAAAACTATCAATTAGGGCTGGACTTGACTTTTCCAGTGACTTTCTAGCGTTTTTCGGTGGCGGCTAAGGTTTAGCTAGGGTTTCGGCCGCCCCTCTCTCTACTCTCTTATTTTCTTTTGTTTTACTTAATTAAATGACTTGGGTAAGTTCTAGTTAGGTTTCTAGGATTTTAAATGACTAAGTAAAACCCTTTAATTTAGGAATTAAAAGAAGAGTGGGAAAAGACAAAAACACCTTTGACTTAAAAGCTGTCCAAATCTTAATGCGGATTGGGCACCTGCCAAATCTGAAAATTCTGCAAATTTTTCCTTTACGAATTTGGGGTGTTACATGACTAATATTTTTATTTTTAATTTACTATGTAACCCAAAATTAGGTCATTCATATGGGCTCATATATTAATTAATGTAAAATTATTTTAAAGGAGAAGGGCCTAATCCCTTAAATTGTGAGAATTGGTACAATATTGCCCTTCATCAACCTTCTGAGTGTGAGCCGTTAGAAATAAGGCTATTTTTGAGTCAAATAGTTGATGTCAGGGGTATTTGGGGGTCTCTCTCCATTTTTAATGATAAATTTGATTGAATCATATATATATATATATTATAAAAAAATAATTTAATAAGACCTAGTAAAAGTCCTCATAGTAGTCTGGCATTTATGGTAAGAAACCACGCCGAAATAAAAAGTGAAAAAGCTAGAATGGTCATAAATTACAAAGAATTAAATAAAAATTGTGTTTTTTGATGGATATTTTATCCCTAATAAAAACAATTTAATCAACCTTGCAAAAGGAAAAACAAATAGCTTTAAGACTAAAGCTAATAGAGATAGAAATAATATCTAAAGAAAATATTCCTGGAAGGATTACAAACACAATAGAAAAAAGCAGACAAATTTGACAAAAGAGTGAGTCAAAAATACATAAATGAACTCTTAGCAGAGAAACTATATATATATATAAAAGAAAACTTTAGGCCTGCCTACGTGGCGCCACCACAAACCAGAATTCCCTTTTAATTTATTTATTTACAAAACTAGCCTTACCCTTTCATGAAAAGTTGTGAAATTTATGAAAATTTGTGACTTTTATGAAGAGTTGCGACTTTAATGAAGAGTTGCGACTTTTATGAAAAGTTTGTGACTTTTACGAAGAGTTGTGACTTTTATGAAAAGTTGCGACTTTAATGAAGAGTTGTGACTTTTATGAAATGTTGTGACCTTTCTGAAGGGTTGCAACTTTTCCAAATAGTTGTAACCTTTCCGGTAAGACACAATAAACAATTGTTCACTCTACCCTTTGTTGTCTATAAATAGAGGGATTTTCTCTCATTTTACAACAACAAAAATTCTGAACCTCTTCTTCTTCTTCTTCACAATTAAATATTTGTGTACTTTGGTCCTGTTGAGTGGCTCACTGACACCATTGCTTATGTTACACATCTTGGTATGTATTTTTACAGTCATTTATTTATGCTTATGTTATTAAGAATAAATGATAAGATGTAATAGTTTTCATTTTCCTTTACATTATTAATGTTTGTTACTACGTAATCTTGTATGTAAGATAATATAGTGTTTTAGGTTTAGTGACTGATAGGTTTTAAGTATTATTTTATAAATTTCAAAATATTAAATTCCCGCACGAAGTGCGGGTAATTTTACTAGTATATATATAAAAGAGAACCCTAGACCCGCCTACGTGGCGCCACCACAAACAAGGATTCCCTTTTAATTTATTTATTTCCAAAACTAGCCTTCCCCTTTCATGAATAGTTGTGACTTTTAGGAAGAGTTGTGACTTTTATGAAAAGTTGTGACTTTTATGAAGAGTTGTGACTTTTATAAAAGGTTCTAACCTTTCTAAAGGGTTGTGACTTTTCCAAAGAGTTTTGACATTTCCGATAAGGCACAATAAGCATTTGTTCATACTACCTTTTGTTGTCTATAAATAGAGGGATTTCCTCTCATTTTAAAACAACGAAAATTCTGAACTTCTTCTTCTTCTTCTGCACAATTCGTGTACTTTACTCCTGTTGAGTGGCTTACAGACACCATTGTTTTTGTAGCAATACGTTGGTGAATAAAATCGTTTCATCCTGAGAGGATCTAATTCTTTAAACTTCAGGTATTAGAGAGGAGTAATTTTCTTAAGGGGACACTGTGCATTCAGTGGACTCAATTTTTTCCTTTCTATTTCATTCTATGTTTACATATCCTGGTATTTTTTTTCTTACAGTCATTAATTTATGCTTATGATATTAATTGTTGTTTTTTAGTACATGTTTTAAACTCTGTTGTTTATGTTTCTGCAAAGTTATGGTCTCCAGTTATATTGAACGTATACACATATAGTAGATATATTCATTATGCAGAAAATAATTATTGTACTCAGTTCCAAGAATTCATGTTTTAATATTCTATAACTTAAAACTACTATATATAAGCTTACATATTATCTATTTTTACATTGATATGAAGTTTCTCACTTATCAATTTAAGAAATTCATTATGCAAGTTCAAAAGTTATAATTGCTTTCATGTTCAAGCGTAATTTCTTTTTTGAATCTATTAACAATTTTTTGTATTCCCCCCTGAGACATATATCACAATTGTATAATCTATGCAACTTAAATGTGTTCATTTTCTTACGAAATGCCTTGTCTATATATTCTTATTTTCTTCTTTATTTTCCTATTAATGTTGATTAAAGAACCAATGATTTATTATTTTCTGAATAATTCATTCATTAGAGGTTCTTGAGTTATGTGATAATGAAAATAATCAAATTCATGTTGGAATATTGCTAATATTTTTTTAAGAACCTATGTTTTCCATTATTTTTAATGTTTGGATATTAGTAAAGGATTATTTTCAAGTTCAATACAATTATTAATTATGACCGCGCGAAGCGCGGGCAAATTACCTAGTGATTTTATAAGAGAAAATCTCTAACTTGAGCCCCTCACGTGCGGGCTTGATTTTTTTTCATGGGCCAAGCACGTGAAAATTCTTTTTGATTTGGGTGGCGGTGAGATTCGGTTCCAAGTCCTCTACCTGCTCTGATATCATGTTGAAGTGTGCAATCATCTCATCTAAAAGTTTAAACTGTTAGAGAAAGCACACTTTTATTAGTTAATGATATTCTCAACAGAGTGATTGTTTGAGATTTTAACTCCTACATTTTCTAGTGATTGATTGAAAAAGGTTCTCTTCATAGGAACTATGACTTGTGATTTAATCTTCTTCATTTATTTCACATGCTTTTTCTTGTAAATTGTCCTCAAGGATGTTTGAAAGAATTACCTCTTGTGGCACCTCACCTCTTGTTGAATTGTGTGAACCACGCCATTTAGAAGTTCAAACAATTAGAAAGGGAACATTGTTTTTATTTTTTGATTAGGATGTCATCTGCTCGAATCGTGCGGGTTTGATTATTTATTTTTTTGGTTGCGCCATGCAGCTGAATTTTTTTATTTGTTTTAAGGATGGCAGTGAGACTAGGAGATGAGGCCTCTGCCTTCTCTATTTCCATGTTGAGTTTTGCAAACTGCATTCCCATAGAGATTAAGTTGTTAGAGAGGCAACACATTTGCAGATACCTTGCCTTTTCCTTGTTTTTTTTAAAGCAGTGGTATCAATATCAGTGTCAATTTGTGCACACCTCGACTATTCTACGAGGTATCTGTTTTCATTTGTCTGAGGTGATTTAACACATTTTTCATGATTTCTAGCTATTGGAAACATTTGATGGAAACCTTATCCTCTAATCAGGCCTGTAATATCCCTCTAAAGAAGAAACAGGAGAGAAATCAGGCTCCATTTATTTGAAAGTATAGGCAACATTGCTTTGTTTGGCATGTGTTATTCAAATCTTTATAACCTTTTTCAATTTATCTGATCATGGAGTCTTATTCTTAACAGAAGGTAGGACTTGAGATCATCAAACATGTATGGCCATCTTGACAAGAAGGTATGTTAAAGATGTTTATATGCCTGAATCCCCAAAGCTAGGAGAAGTACATTCTTACACTAAAATGTTGTCTTTGATAATAAAATTAAAGTTCCTTTATCAACTATCTGTTTGTAGCAGGGTTTTAGCTACCTATCCTTGATGGAAGCAGCATTGAAAGATTTATGGCTACAAAGGAACAATTTAGCATACGTACATCAGCAGGCCATGAATTCTGTTAAATGATATGTTCCACTTAAAAAAGAGTCAGGGGTTGTTAGTAGGGCCTTTTTATCCCCTAGTACCTGCTTCTGTCGTGATATCACACAGTTACAGATGAACGAGTACCACTTGGCACATGTGGCAAGCAGAGTTAGACTACAGAGTTCTTTTTCTATATGTTTGCAGAGTTTCTACATTGGGGACTATGCATAATTATTGAAGTTCTTTTTACCCCAAGGTAATAAGTCAGATAGTAGTTGTCTACAGACCGTGTTATATGCTCTATTGGTCCCAATGTTTCAAACTTGCTTCTAGACAAAAATTGGGAGAGAAAGCTTTTGTTGAAGTAATTGATGTTTCTTCAGATAATGGACTATAACTCTTTTGAGATATGTTAATAGAGCTAAACCTTCATCTGATATTGAAGTAGTGACATGTCCAGAAAAGTAGTGTGATTTGATCCATAAGTAGGTCACTAAATAGTGGAAATACAGTAGATCTTTGTCCAGAAAAATATTGATCTAGAAACATCACATCAATAACTACTAACGCCATAACAAAGCTAACGAATGTGAGGGTCCAAGCTAATAGAGTTGTTGAAAACATCTCCGAGGAAGAAAGTATGATAAAGATATACAAAGGACAACAAAGAATTAACAGTATAATGCTTCAGCAATCAGTTTGTGTAAAATGTCAACTATACTGAAACCACTCTAGGTTAAAAAACTAACTTCTTTACAACAATTCTGTTGAAGAGTGCAACCATCTCATCTATAAGATTAAGTTGTTAGAGAGAGAGCACTTTTATTAGTTAATTATATTCTCAACACATCCCTTCACGTGCGGGCCTGATTCTTTTTCATGGGCCAAGCACGTGGAATTTCTTTCTGATATGGGTGGGTGTCACGACCCAAGCCTAGGGCCTAGACATGACATGGCGAATGAGGAACCCGAAGGAACCCCAAACAAGCCTCTCAAACTTGTCATCACACTTCATCGGTCGCGGAAGTACATTCAACATTAATTAACGGGAGATAGGGACTAAGGGCAAACCATTTCAAAATGACATCATAGAACAAGAGTCAAGCTCATTTACAAAATACTTGTCCAACGCACACCTCTACATACATAGATAGGACGGGGCCATGACATTCTACCGGCTCCCCTCATAGTCAAAATACAATTACAAGCTAAAGTCTCAAAACATAGGAGTAGGAAACATAACATAGCCCTCGAATCATTGAGGACTCACCAACAACTCGGATAAGCACCGTACTAGCCACGTGAATGAAGAGAAGGATCAAGAGTAACTCCGGTCCCTAAGTATGCGGGGTGCAACACAACAATAAACAAGGACACAATCGAAATACAAGAAATAGTTTCATAGGCATTATGAATAACAATATGAGGATGCATGATCAAAGTGAAGTCAAAACATGTTTAAGTAACTCTATACTAATAGTAGATATCATATGTGTATGCATGATCCAACCAATCTATAACCCCAACTTAGGATGGGGGATGCCGTTCACACCCGGACACCCTGGTGGCAAGGTATAAACCCCTCACATGGTTGATGTTGGTCACACCCCAAGCATCCTAGGTGGTGAGATATAAACCTCTCACATGGTTGTCCGGTTCTTTTCCCCCGGACCGGGCATGGTCATGCAACACTTTATATAGGAAATTCCCATTAGGCTCTAATGCAATCTCACGTATGGAATGAACATATACACAAGCTTAGTTTGTCATCAACACATCTCTGGATTTCCATACATCTCATAACTCAAGCTTTAAAGCATCGATTCATCAATTCTCCATAGTTGGACATTTTGTCAAACACCTTGAAGGCATGTAATGGAATCAAAGAGCATGGAAAATAGGGTAGTAATTATGCAGCCAAACCAATGAACAACCTACAACAACACCCTTTTTAACACCCACAATACCACATGAAAATCTCCACATCCATTCCAAATTTAGGTTCAAGTTCTAGGGTCACAACATGCTCAAAACAATCACTTTTCATGTTTAAAATTCAATGTGCAGGAAATTATTACAAAGAACAAGACTAATTTATGAATCTTAACTTAAACCATGAATTAGTGAGTAGAATAGAGTCTAGGCACTATGGGTGGAAGGACCCATGAGTTCAACACCACATACCTTGAGTTTTTATGAAGGTCTTGAGAGTGTCTTCAATGGAAGCTTGGAACTTGGAGCAAGAGTCTCTTCAATCTTGAGGAAGGTTTTGGATTAGGGTTCTTGAGAGAACTTGAGAGAAAATGTGTCTAAGTATGGGAGAGATGTTTTGGGAAATGTTTTTGAGATGAGAGTTGAACTAATGATATATAGGAAATAACATATGCCCTTTGGAAAAATGGTCCAACACTTAGAAAAAAAAATGAGGCGGGTGAAAAGTAAAAACGCTCACTGGAAATTGCCTTTCCTGCCGGACAGATTTTACGAAAATGGGCATAACTTCTTCGTCCGAACTCCGAATGAGGTGAAACGAAGTGCGTTAGGTAGCTAACTCAAAGGGCTTTCCATGGATATGTTATTGGCCACCCAATAATTTGTGTGCTAGGAGATATGACCCTCCAAAGTAGACCCTCGAAAAAGGCTTCACTTGGAAATTTCGGATTTTGATACGGTTGCTCTAAAATTTGGGTTAGACCCATTTCCCACTCAATTTGACCCCCTAAACAAGAATATGAAATCGGATTTTCGAAAAAC
>NW_006239404.1:217350-223500 GCF_000226075.1 Solanum tuberosum | reverse complement strand
ACAGATTTTACGAAAATGGGCATAACTTCTTCGTCCGAACTCCGAATGAGATGAAACGAAGTGCGTTAGGTAGCTAACTCAAAGGGCTTTCCATGGATATGTAATTGGCCTCCCAAATAATTTGTGTGCTAGGAGATATGACCCTCCAAAGTAGACCCTCGAAAAGGCTTCACTTGGAAATTTTGGATTTTGATATGGTTGCTCTAAAATTTGGGTTAGACCCATTTCCCACTCAATTTGACCCCCTAAACAAGAATATGAAGTCGGATTTTTGAAAAACGAAACGGATTTTGAGATATATAGAAATTACAATTATAGGTGTTTCCGAAGCACATTTTTGGGCATTTTTGGGGTCGTTTCAGTGGGGGTGAGAGATTCAATCTAAACATCTGTCTGCTCTAATACCATCTTGAAGTGTGTAACCATCTCATCTAAAAGCTTAAGGTGTTAGAGAGAGCACATTTTTATTAGTCAATTATTTTCTGAACAAATTTTGTTGCTTCTTTGATCATATGTACAAATATTTATCACATTATTTGATGTTATTTTATTTGATGCTTCAAATAGACTTTGCACAGAGCATCTTGATATTATGGACATGAATTGTTCCAACAATCAGCTTGAATATGCCAAGGGGGCTGATAGACATTATGAAGAAACCAGTGGGGCTGACCAGTCATGTCATGATACCACCACTTCCTTGATTCATGCCACAAGGCCTACAAAACAAGTTGAAGTAGTGCGTGCTTCCAAATTTTCTACACACTAGTTTTTCAGCTGATGAGCTAAAAAGGCCAGCTAAGATGCCTAGGTTGTGTGAATATAAGGAGCTACATATGTTCTCTCCTAGCAATCATTGTTCTTTTATTAGCAACTTAACTCAACTATTCATAGAATTCAGTTGAAAGAGTTGAGTCACAGGCCTCAGTGTCTTAGTAAGGTCATAATCTTCCAAAACTCCCTTAGCCACAACAATTGACAACACAAAGGAAATGAAGCTTTTGGTATGTGTGATGTTTCTAAAGCATTGAATTACATGACATGCTAGTTGCAATACATTGAGCCTTCAAGTCAGTATAACCCTTAGATATTTTGATCAAAGCAAACACAAAGATGAGTTATTTTACAATTCTAACTAAACAACAAACTTTTGGTACTTTATAGAGTTTAATGATTGAAACTCCATAGTGGAATAAGCTGGTACAAAGTCCCCTTAAATTGATCACCCTTAGTTACAAAACTTGTCATCTTTATGTACATCAAACAACATTAAAAGAAAATACTTACACCCAATTATTTGGTAGAGAAAAATCATGAAAACGAAAAGAATATTCCCCAGCAGTCTCCCTGACATGCCTTAGTTCTGATTCATCACTCTGACTTCCTATCTCATCTTCAACTTCTAGAGGCAATGACATCACCTGACTATCATTTGGTTGGCATGCCAACTGAACTTCAGGTGGCATTTATGGTAGCATAGTTGGGGAAATAGTCCTCGGCCGATTAATCATACCACCATTTGGCACGGGGACAGAACGGTCCCAAAGGAACACGTGCATTAGAATGGAACCTTAGTATGTCAATGCAAAGCCAATTTTTGACTCAGAGAGATGGTGTCAAAGTACCTGACTGCCCCCGTTAGAAACGATCCATGGAAGTACCTTTTGGTTGGATATTATTGATACAACTAAAAGCTTGCACTCTTTCCTTGCTTCTTTCTGTAGATTGCTAAGCCTTGATCTTGAGGATGGTGCATCCTCATCACCTTCAGCTACTGATGCTATGTGAATAAACCCATAAAGAGAGAATTATAATGTGAAGTTAAAAACAATATAATTTAAATATATGGTTAGCAAAATTTTACGTAATTAAAGTAAATTATTCTCATTCTAACCAGTATGTTCTAACTTTTAAGATCAAATAAACATTACAATTGAAAGAGTTAGCTTGGTCCTTGTGGAATCAAACTCAATGGAAGATGAATTAATATTAAGATTTGGTTGAAAGATAATTATTTATAGTACAAAATATAAAGTCAAGATATTATCTTTGTAGGTGAAATTTAGGTAAACCATAAAATAGTTTCACATGCTTAACCTTCACATTTTGACACATAGTTATGTCATAGATGACATCAATAGAAAGAATCCTATAAATAGGTAGCTATAAATTCATTTTCATGACAACCTCTCACTTGGCTTCTCACTTTCTAAGGCATTTGATCTTCTCTCTTATAGTATTTCATTTGTATCCTTTTGGAGTGAAATAAATATTAGTGCAGTTATTCTCGGGTGGACGTAGAATCCTTCTTATTCGAACCACGTTAAATATTGATGTTCGTATTTTTTCTTTATTTTTACGTTTTTGCTAACAATTGGTATCAGAGCCAAGGTTCTGTCTGAGTATATTGTGGTTGCAGTGCAGTTTGAACTTTCACATAAAAAGAGAATTACTTTAGTTTTATGTATTTCCAAATACATTATAGTCTTCCAGGTGATGGTGTTACTGAGAAAGGAAAATTTAATCCATGTTATTGACGGAAAGTACCCCGATAAGACATGGGATTCCGACAAGGAGAAGATTGAAGGAGATACATTGAGTGTAATCCAACTATCCCTTGCACCTAACATACTTTGTGAAGTGAGTACAAGTACTGAGGAGACGGCAAAACAGCTATGGAAAAGGCTGGAAGGGCTTTACCATAACCGGTCAGTGACAACAATGATGTTGTTACAATGGCATCTTCACACATTTAAGATTGATTCAGGTACTTTCTTACAAGACCATCTATATGTGTTCATGTAACAGCTCGAATTCGGGAAGCACTAGAAAGGGATCAAGCGGGAAAGTCAGAAGCCCAAAACTGGACCATGGGACCCTCCACAGAGCCCTAGACGGGCCGTGATGGGGACAATAGACCATTTTGGTGCTCCTGAATATGTTCCATAACTTTCTCAAAGACGTTCCCCTCCCACGGACCTTAGACAGCCCGTGGTAAGCGTCATGAACCATTAGAGTGGTCATTAAAAGGGTCAAGGCAACAAGGGTCCTCCCCTAGCTACTGGTCAAGGGCCACTGGCATCACAACGGCCCACGAAACCCCACACGGACCATGTAGTCGTCAGTGAAAAGTTTTTATTTTAGACTTAGAGTTTAGGATCAACTTCAAACGATCATATCTTTACCACAAAATGAATTAGGTGACTAATGACCTATCAAATTAAAGGACTCTGGGACCTCTTTCCAACGCCACCGAGTTTGCCTAATTCCAAGCTCGGAGTAAGAAGTTATGCCCGAAATAGTAAAGCCTGTCTGGAAATTCGGGCCGTACTGATTATGACGATCCGTTTTGGCCTTCATGAAGCCAATTCAGGAGTTTCCAGTCAAGGACTTTTTGGTCTTTTCCCCCAATTGTTTTAACTCAATACTATTCCATTTTTTCTTCTACCCAAAGCTCAATATAATGATTTTAAACCCCCAAATCATCCAAACTCAATTCATTATCTTAAATTTCCAAAAGAAGATCAAGTTCTTCCTCTCCCAACTATTTCTCTCTCTAGAAACTTGAAGAACAAGAAGGGTTCAATCTAGGTTTCAAAGCAAGCCTCTATTTCCACCATTGAAGGCAAGCTTTTGGCATTGAGGAATGATAGTTTTCATCCATGGATTCCTTCCATTCATGGAGTTCCCAATTCTCCTATTTTCAAAGTTAGAAATCCCCAATTGAGTTACGATTTTCTTCAATTACCATGGGTTCTCTTCAATGTTGATTTAAATGATTGGATTATGATCTCTTCTGCATGAATTGATGAAATACTATGATACTTATGATGATTCTCCATGAATCCATGTTTTCCAATTATGATGATATGATGTGGGTTTTGGATTATGAAAGGAGATTATATGAAATCAAGCATGAATTGATAGAATTATATTATTTTATGATGAATTTATATGAGCTCAGATCTAACCCATGATTTCTAGATGATGATGTAAGAAAGTGGTTTTGGAACCATGAAAGGTGAATTATGAAAGTTAGTATGTTCTTATGAGAATTATGTATATGTTTTTAAGGATGCTTTGAGCGTAAAGTATCAATGATGATGATTATTGTTGTGTTATTGAAAGGATTTCTCATATACACATCTATGCATGATTGTGAAAGGTTTTCTCACATAATAAGGGTTCCTAAGGTTGAAAGGTTATTCTCACCTAAAATGAACCAATGATTAAGGAGTTATGTTAATGCTGAGGCAAGAGGCGATTACACATGCTCTTTAATTAATGACAAGAGGCGATTACCCATGTCATGTGATGTAAGGACAAGAAGCGATTACCGATGTTCCTCCAAGGACAAGAGGAGATTACCCATGTTCCTTTAAGGACAAAAGATGATTAACTATGTTCCTTTAAGAGATAATATGAATACGATTAAGGACTTCCATGGAAGTTAAGCTTAGCACCGAGGGGACAAGTGGCGATTACCCAAGTCCCTTACCGATGTGCCCCCATAGGATTGTCTAGATAGGCATTGGCTAGTGGATCCACAATAGCTAGAAGTTCATGGTCCTTCCTTGGTAAGTAGGATACCCGTTTTCGGTGTTGGGTAGACACCAGATTTCATGTTGATAGCTCACATGGTCTTATATGTCTGTTAAGGCTTCTTCCCATAAATAAGCAAAGTTATGATGAAACAAGGTTACTTCAAGGAAGTATCGTAAGTATGTTTAAAGATGATTTCCACTTGCATTGATCAAGTTTTTTATGACTTATGGTTTCTACACTCTCAAGATGCATGTTTTAGCTTGATCATTGCCTAGTTATGAAAATGTCCCTTTTTAGCATGTTTTAAATGTTTTATGCATGACTATCATACTTGGTACATTGTTTTTGTACTAACGCATACTCTTGCCTACATTTCCCCAAATGTAGGGTCCGACTATCAGGGTTCTCAGTTTCGTGGCTAGAGGTTGACTTTTGAGATTTCCGAGCTTGCTGAGTCCTCATGCTTCTAGGATGGACTTTCATTGATTTCAGTCTTTTCCTTATTTTCAATTTTGGACATGATGTATGGGCTATGCCCAATTTCATTCTGTTGAATTAGATGGTTATTGACTTCCGTTTTGCTTTTACAAAACTTTGGACTTGAAATGTTGATTTATATATTATGTTCTATTTCTTATGTTATGAATGTTAGTCGCTTGTATGGGGCCTCTCATGGTCCTATACGCCATGCTACATTTAGGGTGTACCATTGGGTCGTGACAAACTTGGTAATCAAAGCACAAGGTTTATAATGGTCCTAGGACGTCTCATAAGCCACGTCGAGTAGAGTTTTGTTCATAAGTGTGAAGCGCGCCACATTTATGAATTAGAGGCTACAAAATGATTAGGAAACTCCACTTCTTGCATTACTCTAAAGTTGTGAGATAGAGTTTAAATCTTTAAGGTCTCTCTCGTTTATCCTTACCCGATGCTCTATAGAATATGTCTACTCAAAGAGCTTATTGTAGAAGTAATGCGCGAGAGAATTTGAATCAAGAAGGTCCTTAAGCTCCGGTTGACCCTTTGGTCTAGCAAGTGACTAATGCGGAGTTTAGGGCTTCTTTTCAAGTGTTGGCTCATGATGTGACGACTCAAGCCAATAGAAAGGTTGTTGTTCCCATGAACCCAAATATGTGTATGGCGGCATCTAGAGTGAGGGACTTCACTAGAATGAATCCTCCGGAGTTTCATTGTTCTAAGGTTGAGGAAGATCCTCAAGAGTTTATCGATGAAATTTATAAGGTGTTTGTAACGACTCGGAAAAAATGATAGGTTAAGCAAGAGCCTATGACTTTGTGTTGACCTTATAATGAGGTTCTATGAGGGGTTTATATGTAATTTCATTTTAATTGTGTAACTCCGACAATTTAAAATGAATAAGAAGAAGCTTGAAATTGGAAGTAGTCATTTTTGGAAAAAAAATTCAGAATCTGGAAATTCGGCCAAGTGTGGAAATCAGTGAGTTTTTGGCCAACTTTGAGCAGTCATAACTCCTAGCTCAGGATGATCCATGAGTAGTTCCAGTTATTTTTGGAAAGCCCTTGGAACGATATTTCCAACGCCACTGAGTTTGCTCAATTCCGAGTTCGTATGAGCGAGTTATGC
>NW_006239404.1:195145-214643 GCF_000226075.1 Solanum tuberosum | reverse complement strand
TAGTGTGGATGGTGGTATGGGACGCTATCCATACATTGCACAAAGTGTTGTCCAAGGGTCACTTGAGGTGGATAGTTTAAGGAGAAGGAATGGGTTATGTGTGGAGTATGTGCTAAAGTGGTTAATGACTTGTATGTTGGTTAGTGTTGAAGATGAAGACTTGGTGAGTCCTCATAGATTCGAGGACAATCCCAATATATTCTTTTATGTCTTTTTAGTATTGTTTAAGTTGTGTACGGGATTAGTCCCGAATTTTGTACTCTAAAGTATTAGATGGTTATGAGACATCATGTATAAAGTCTAGAAAGTCTTCCGCTTGCTTTATATATTTTTTTTAAGAAATGTTTTCTTGGTAAAGAATGTTTTTAATTCCTTATGGTTTTAGTGTCTATGCGATGAATGAATTGCTAAGAGGCTTGTATTAGACCTTTTCGAGGTCGAGTACGCCGGTTACGACTAGGGGGTGATCCCGGGTCGTGACAGTGTTGATGATCATGGGAGTGACACCGGTGGAAAAGGCGGGATCGGCCGCTTATCAACTTTAGGGTGTTGCTAAAATTTGGTTCAACCAATGGAAAGAAGGAATATCGGAAGATGCGGGTCGTCTTGATTGGGAAAAGTTTAAGGCTACTTTCCTTGATAAGTTCTTTCCCCTTGAGATAAGGGAGGCAAAGGTTCTTGAATTCATTAATCTTCATCAAGGGAGAATGAGTGTGAAGGAATATGCTTTGAAGTTCACGCAATTGTCTAAGTATGCTCCTACAATGGTTGCCGATCCTCGGGCAAAGATGAGCAAGTTCATTTTGGGTGTGTCCGAAATGGTGGTTAAGGAATGTCGTACTTCCATGCTTGTTAATGACATGGATATTTCTCGTCTTATGGTTCATACTCAACAGATTGAAAAGGAGAAACTTAAGGAAAAGTCTAGGGAGGCAAAGAGAGCTAATACTGATGATGGTAACTTCTCACGTTTAAGGTCCGGGGGAGGTAATTGTTCTCAAGGTAATGGTTCTAGTGATCAAATGTGGCCCGAGTGTAGGGAGTGTGGGATAAGACATAAGGGTGACTGTCTATCCGGTTCTAATGCATGTTTTGGTTGTGGAAAAACATATCATAAGATAAGGAATTGCCCTACGATTGCTAAGAATAAATGAGATAATCGTCGACGGGCTCAACCCTATCCTTCCTCTGGTCCTAGTGGTGGTCGGAAATAATATAGGTTTCATTCTCTTCAAACTCGACAATATCATGAGGGTTCCCCGGATGCGGTGATTGGTAAGTTAAGGCCTTTTAGCTTGTGGTTATTTATTGCTTGATATTGAGTGTTTCGTTTGATATGGTAAGACCCCATGTATGGTGATTGTGTTTGGAGTAGTCTTTGAAATCCTTGTAGAAACTTCTTAAATGTTTACTTGTATTAATGATTTAGTGGTTGTTAGGACGTTGGTGTTATGTTTGGGTTGAGGGAGATGGATTTGAAAAGACTTGTGGGGTTTTCTCCCAAGGGGGAGATTGTGTGCTTCATGATTGGTACGTGAGTAGAACTATGTTGGTTTTTGAAGAGTTCCTTGTTATGGTTTGGTGGGTGAAAGTTCGAAGATGGTGTGATGCCTTAGTATCCCATCTCTTTCCTTCTATCTTCAAGTCTAGCTTGAGGTCTTAGACCTCATGGTTCACTCTTTAGGACTCGTGTGTCTTAGTCATCCTCGTGTTTCCTCATGCATGCATTCTCATGGAAAATTTGATTTTTCAAAAATATGATTTAGTTTTATTGATTACTTCATGTTTATGTGCATTTGAGTATGATTTTTCATGCATACCTTATGAAAAGATGTTTTGGATATGCTTTAGCTTAGAGTTGAAATTTCCTCCTCGGATATGTGCATTTATGTGATTGCATTCATGTTGGGCTGCTAGGTCTTATTCCTATCTTCCTTATGATGTTTGGAGTATGGTTTAGCTTGGAGTCGAAGTTCCTCCTTGTTTAGGTGCATTTAGATGAGGTTGCATTAATGATTAGGTTGCTAGTTTCTCTCCTACTCTCTTCATGCTAGTTTGAGTTCCATTAGAGGACGAATGTTCCCAAGGGGGAGATAATGTAACACCTAGAATTTGGGAAAGACTAGAAAGGGGTCAAGCGGGCAAGTTAGAAGCCCAAAACTGGACCATGGAGCCCTAGACGGCCGTGAAGGGGACAATGGACCGTTTTGGGGTTCATGAATATTTTCCAAAGTTGCTCAAAAAGGTTCCCCTCCCACGGACCCTTAGACGTCCCGTGGAGAGCATCACAGACCGTTAGAGTGGTTGTGAAGAGGGTCAAGGCAGCAACAGTCCTTCCTTAGCTACTGGTCAAGGGCCACAGGCATCACAACGGCACGTGAAGCCCCACACGGATCGTGAAGTCGTCCGTGAAGGGTTTTCATTAGACTTGGAGTTTAGGGTCAACTTCAACCGATCATATCTTTTAGCACAAAATGAATTAGGTAGCCCATGACCTATAAAATTAAAGGTCTCTGAGTCCTCTTTCCAATGCCACCGTGTTTGCCTAATTCCAAGCTCGGAGTAAAAAGTTATTCCCAAAATAGTGAAGCAATGCTTGGAAGAATTTCATCACGACCCATTTGACAGGCCGTGGTGATGATGACGATCCATTTTGGCCTCTATAATGCCAATTCGGCAGTTTCCATTCAGGGACATTTGGGTCTTTTCCCCCAATTGTTTTAATTCAATACTATGTCGTTTTTCCTTCTACCCAAAGCCCTATATAATGATTTTAAACCCCCAAATCACCCAAACTCAATTCATTCTCTTAAATTTCCAAAAGAAGAGCAAGTTCTTCCTCTCCCAAATATTTCTCTCTTTAGAAAATTGAAGAAGAAGAAGGGTTCAATCTAGGGTTTCAAGGCAAGCCTCCATTTCCACCATTGAAGGCAAGCTTTTGGCATTGAGGTATGATAGTTTTCATCAATGAATTCCTTCCATTCATGGAGTTCCCAAATTCTCCTATTTTCAAAGTTAGAAATCCCTAATTGAGTTAGGGTTTTGTTCAATTACCATGGGTTCTCTTCAATGTTGATTTAAATGATTGAATTATGATATCTTGTGCATGAATTGATGAAATACTATGATTTTTATGATGATTCCCCATGAACCCATATAAACCCCATGTTTTCCAATTATGATGATATGATGTGGGTTTTGGATTATGAAAGGAGATTCTATGAAATCAAGTATGAATTGATAGAATTATATTATTTTATGATGAATTTATATGAGCCCATATCTAACCCATGATTTCTAGATGTTGATATATGAAAGTGGGTTTGGAACCATGAAAGGTGAATTATGAAAGTTAGCATGTTCTTATGAGAATTATGTATATGTTTTGAGGATGCTTTGATAGTGAAGTATCAATGATGATGAATGTTGTTGTGTTGTTGAAAGGATTTCTCATATGTGATCTATGCATGATTGTGAAAGGTTTTCTCACATAATAAGGGTTCCTAAGGTTGAAAGGCTATTCTCACCTAAAATGAACCAATGATTAAGGAATTATGTTAATGTTGAGGCAAGAGGCGATTACCCATGCTCTCTATTGAATGACAAGAGGTGATTACCCGTGTTCCTCCGAGAACAAAAGGCAATACCCATGTTCCTTTAAGGACAAGAGATGAGATTACCCATGTTCCTTTAAGAGCTAATATGAATAAGATTAAGGACTATTCTGTGGAAGTTAATCTTAGCACCGAGTGGACAAGTGGCGATTATCCAAGTCCCATACCTATGTGCCCCATAGTATTTTCTAGATAGACGTTGGCTAGTGGATCCACAATAGCTAGAAGTTCATGGTCCTTCCTTGGCAAGTAGGACAACCCCTTTTCGATATGGGGTAGACACAAGATTCCAGGTTGATAACTCGCATGGTCTTATATGTCGGTTAAGGCTTCTTCTCACAAATAAGCAAAGTTATGATTAACCAAGGTTACTTCAAGGAAATATCATGAGTATATTCAAAGATGATGTTCACTTGCGTTGATCATGTTTTTTATGACATATAGTTTCTAAACTCTCAAGATGCATGTTTTAGCTTGATCATTGCCTACTTATGAAAATGTCCCTTTTTAGCATGCTTTAAATGTTTTATGCATGACTATCATACTTGTTGCATTGTTTTGTACTAACACATACTCTTGCCTACATTTCTCCAAATATAGCGTCCGACTGTCAGGGTTCTCGATTTCGTGGATAGAGGTTGACTTTCAAGATTTCCGAGCTTGGTGAGTTCTCATGCTTCGAGGACGGACTTTCATTGATTTCCGTCTTTCCCTTATTTTCAGTTTTGGATATGATGTATGGGCTAGTCCCAATTTCATTCGATTGTATTAGATGTCTATTGAGATAAGTGTTTAGACTTCCGCTTTGCTTTTATAAAACTTTGGACTTGAAATGTTGTTTTATCACTTATGTTCTATTTCTTATGTTATGAATGCTAAGAGGTTTGTTTGGGTCCTCTCGGGGTCCTATACACCATGTTACATCTAGGGTGTACCCATGGGTCGTTACAGTTCAATAAACTTGTGATGGACTTACAAACTGATGTAATTAAAAAGGATGCGGAGACGCTTGCATGTGCTTTGCTATTTTCATTGACTTCAAAATATCGTGATATTGAAAATTCAATTATGTATAGCAAGGAGCCTATCACTCTTGAGCAAGTGCAGCAAGCACTTAACTCTTGTGATGTGCGGAGTCATTTTGAAGGAGACAAAGGTGAAGAAGATAATGGGCTCTTTGTAAGAAGTCGTGCTAGCCAACATGGAAGGAGAAAATCAAAGTACAGATCAAAGTCTCGTGTGAACAAGAAAAATGCGGAGTGTTGGGGCTTTCATAACAAGGGGCACTTTGAACGAGATTGCCCTATGTCAAAGTCCAAATAAAAGGTGAGTGCATCCATTGCTAATCAAGTACATGATTCTGAAGATGATTATGTAATAACAACATCATGCAATCGTGGAGTCTATGACAACAAATGGGCCTTAGACTCTGTTGTACTCTACATATGACATTCCGAAGAGATTTGTTTAGCAGCTATGAAACAAGTGGAGGAACTGTATTAATGGGAAATAATGCAACTTGTAAAATAGTTGGCATTGGTTCAGTTCGTGTTCGCTACCATGATGGAATTGTGAGGACTATTATAGAAGTCTGTCATGTTCCTGTAGACACGTAATTTTTTACCGAACTTATGTTTTATTCCATTTTTAGAGCTTAAATATTTTATAAAAAATTAAATCAAATATTTTAACTTTTACCTTATTTTATTAGCTTTATTTTAAAGAATTTGAAAACAACAAAAACATAATCACATTTTTTGATAAGTTTTATTTTTTTCAATTGTTTAAAAAAGAAATGAAAATTTATAAAAGATTATATGTTTTCTTTTAATTTAGTTTAATAAATAAGCAATATTTTTTAATTATAATTTACTATTATTTGATGTTTTATTAAAATATTTAAATAATATTATATTATATTATATTTTATATATTAATTATTAAAAAATAATAATAATTTAAATAAACCCACTACCCATATCCATCTCCCATCACTCCCTCACAATACCCACCTCACCCCTTCACTACTCCACTCACCACACCCTACACCCACAAACAACACACGTCTGCACACACCTATATACTAAAACACATTGACTACAATACACACATTCAGAACACAACACACACATACTACTACACTACTACATATACTACCTACGACCAAAAAGAAAAAAAAAACAAAAACACACACACCACGGCAGCAAGAAAAAAAACCCAAAATCTGCACACTACCAAAAAACATACTACAAACTAACATATATGCACACACGCACAGCACAAAAATACGATCAGAGACAAAAATATTTTCTTCAAACACACACACAAAACGTACAGAAAATGAAGAAAAAAAAGGACAACCAACATAGATGCACAGATGCACACTACCAAAAAATCAGCAACCAAAAACACCCCCCACTTTATATTTCTTTCACTCACAAACAAAAGTGAGGTCGAGGTTCATTTTTATGGTTTTGAGTTCGTGATTCCTTATTAGGATTGTTTTCTTTTCGTGAATTGAATTTTTGCAAGAGGTACCATTTAATTTTATTGTATATTTTGATTTTTATGATTATATAACACTTGATTCCAATGTTATGAAGTTTGTTCGAAATTTAGGTGTGTTTAATTTTGACACAATAATATTGAAATATTTCCTATTTATTCTATTGTACATTATTTTTCATTTTGTACCATATGTTGTTATCAATTAAGTACCTCTTGTGTCCAATCAAAAACAACTAAATGTCTAAAAGAATTATTCTAATAGTTTGTTTAGTCAACTTTATCTAATATTAAAAATGTTCATTTTAGAAAAATTAAGAGATGAAGAGTTACAAATTTTTATTTTATTTTAATGTCTTTTGTTATAACTTGCAAGTATACTTAAAACGTAAATGCATCTATATCAAATTTGAATATGAAAATAACTTTTTTTATTTGTTTAAGATTTTAGACTTTTATTATTTAAATAGTATTCATAAATATAAATAGTATAAAATAATTTAGTCACTAATAATACGCTTAAGCTTTCTAGCAATTAGGACGGATATATGACTCATTAAACATATTTGTTTCGATTAAGTATGTGGTTGCACATCTTTTTCTTGAGACATCAAAATAAACTCAAGGATGCGGTGATGCACCTTGTCCAAAAATATAATTATTATTTTATTAACTTAAAATAACACTTTTAACTAAAGTTAATAAGTGTGATGCAAAGAAGACAATTATGTCTCTAAACGTCAAGACCAAATAAAAGTTCAACAATAAAAATATGAGTGAAATTGTAGCATATAAAATATATCCAAAATAATTTAAAAGTAAGTAGAAGTCAATAAAGCGACCATGTTAGAACCACGGGACTCGAGGGATGCCTAATACATTCCCCTCTGTCAACAGAATTCCTTACCCGAATTTCTAGTTCGCAGACCAAAATAAATAGTCATTTCCTTTTGGTTAGGGATTTAAAAAAAGGTGACTTGGAACACCATAACTCAATTTCAAGTGGCGACTCTGAAAAATAAACAAAATAATCCCTAATCAATACCGTCACTTAAATTGGAAAAAACCCTTACTGTCGTGCGCGAAAAGGGGTGTGACATCTCCTGATCTAAAGAAGAATTTGATCTCCCTGGGTACTTTGGATAAACAAGGCTACAAGTACATGAGTGAAAGAGGAACTATGAAAGTGACTAAAGGGTCTTTAGTCATGCTGAAGGCCAAGCTGGGGGATGGCCTCTACACACTTGCAGGAACCACCATTATTAGCTCTGTAAATGCATCTACAGTGCAGTTATCTAGTGGTGACAAGGAAAAATTATGACACATGAGACTAGGTTATATGAGTGCACGAGGACTGGAGATGTTGAGAAACCATAACTTTTTGAATGGTGAAAAGAACAACACACTTGAATTTTGTGAGCACTGCGTCTTAGAAAAGCAGAAAAAGGTCAGCCTCATCAATGGCAAGCACACTAGCGGGAGAGGTGCTAGACTACATCCATTCATATTTATGGGGTCTCTCAAAGCTTCCATCGAAAGGAGAAAGAGGTATCTTCTCACATTCATCGATGATTTTTCATGAAAGGTTTGGGTGTGTTTCTTGAAGAAAAAGGGTGATTCTTTTGAAGCATATAAAGAGTGGAAGATTTTGGTTGAAAAATAAATGGAGAGAAAAACCAAGTATCTTTGCACAGACAATGGCTTGGAGTTTTGTAGTGAAGAGTTCAATGCTTTTTCCAAGGTTCATGGATCGCAAGACATAAGACGGTCAGGCACATACCACAGCAGAATAGAGTTGCCGAGAGAATGAACATAACTCTTCTTGGGAAGGCTCGTTGGATGCTCTTACAAACCAAGATGTCCAAAGTAATATGGGCTGAAGCAGTTCATGCTGCCTCTCATATTGTCAATCGATCTCCAGCATCAGTGATTGACTTTAAGACTCCAAATGAAGTATGGTTAGGTAAACCCAATAACTGTTCATACTTGCAAATATTTGGGTGTCCATCTTATTATCATGTTAATGAAGAAAAGCTTGAATAAAGGGCTAAGAATTCCATATTCGTAGGGTATGTAGATGGAGTAAAAGGGTACAAACTTTGGTGTTTGTTTTTACTCAAATTTGTAGTTAGTAAAGATGTTACCTTTGATGAATCCTTTATACTTGATCCTTGTAAAGTTTATGTGGAGTTCTCAAGAAACAAGAACAACGAGAAGGTGGAGCTACTGATGGAGCTTACCAAGGAACAGGATCAAGAAACTCAAATTGATGAGTCAAAAATGCAGATCTTGAAGAACTTGCTGTCAATGAACCATACACAATTGCGAAGGGAAGGTATAAAAGGTGAATATAGAAACCGAAACGTCTTATATAGCAAGAAAATCTGATTGCATATGCATTTGTAGCTGCGGAAGAACAAATTAAGGATCTTGAGCCCTACTCATATGTTGAAGACACTTCTTGCAAGGATGTTGCACAATGGTAGCTATCCATGATGGAAGAGATGGAGTCTCTTCACAAAAATGAGACATAGGTCTTAGTTAAAAGGTTAAAGGGAAGAGGACAGTTAGATACAAATGGGTCTACAGAAAGGAAGAGGGTATTCCAGAAGTGGAAGATGCTAGATTCAAGGCGAGATTGGTTTCAAAAGGTTTCAGTCAAAAGGAGGGAATTGCCTACAATGAGATCTTCTCTCCAGTCATGAAACATAGCTCAATTCGCGTGCTACTAGCATTGGTTGCATAATTTGATTTAGAACTTCAGCAGCTTGATGTCAAAACTACTTTCTTACATGGTGATCTAGAAGAGACAATCTATAGGGATCTGTCTATAGCTTAGGGAAAAGAAGATCATGTATGCCAACTGAAGAATTCTTTGTATGGTTTAAGGCAATCCCCAAGATAGTGGTACAAGACGTTTGATGCATTCATGACAACATATGGATTCTCGATGAGTGCATTTGATAGTTGTGTGTATCACAAGAAGATGTCTGGTAACTCTATGATTTATCTATTGGTGTATGTTGATCATATGTTTATAGTTGCTAACAACATCACAAAGACAAATATTTTGAAGAAACTTTTAACCAAGGAATTTGACATGAAGGATTTAAGAGCTGCAAAGAAAATCCTTGGAATGGAGATTTCAAGAGAAGACGGTGTTGTACACCTTTCTTAGAAGAGGTACATCAAAAAGGTTCTTGAGAGATTCAATATGCATATGAGCAAGCCTGTAAGTACACTGTTAGATTCTCATTTCAAGATTTCAGAGTCACAAGTGCCTCAGTCTATGGATGAGGTGGAGCATATGTCAAAGGTTCCTTATGCGAGCGTAGTTGGCAGCATTATGTATGCTATGGTGTGCACACGTCCAAATATTTCTCAATTTGTAAGTGTGGTAAGTAGGTACATGGAAAATCCAGGAAAAAGGCACTGGGAAGCTATCAAGTGGATATTGAGATATCTCAAAGGAGCTTCTGATGTTGGCCTAACCTTTAGGAAAAGTGAAGGTATTTCAATTCTCGGTTATGTTGATTCTGATTATGCAGGGGATCTTGATAGAAGGAGGTACACAACTGGATACATCTTTAGTCTCGTTGGCAGTGTCGTTAGTTGGAAATCGACTTTAAAGTAGATTGTCTCTTTGTCTACAACAGAGGAAGAATATATGGCAGAAACATAGGAAGTGAAGGAAGGTATCTGGTTGAAAGGTTTGGTGGCAGAATTGAGTTTGGTTCAGCTGGAATCAACTCTAAGATGTGATAGTCAAAGTGCTATTCAATTGATTAAAAATCAAAGAATTCATGAGCGCACTAAACACATTGATATCAGATTCCATTTCATTTGAGACGTCATCGAATATGGAACTATCAAGGTTGAGAAGGTTATCACAGACGATAATGCTGCAAAACATGTTGACCAAGATAGTCCCGCTTGCTATGTTTACACACTGCAAGAACTTGGCGGGATTATGCATCAACTGATGCAACTCTGAGAGAACAACTGCTAGGTGGAGCTAGTATCTTTAACAAAGGTTTGACCCTTCTTGTTTTTTACAACGGGATTGCCTAGTAAGCTTAGAAGTTTTGGTCGGAGTTGTTTATACGCATGCTTGAAACGCAAACCAAGGTGGATATTGAAAGAGTTGATTTGATCCTTGTGGAATCAAACTCAATAGAAGATGAATTAATATGAAAATTTGGTAGGAAGATAATTCTTCATTAGTACAAAATAAAAAATCAAGATAGTATCTTTGTAGGTGAAATTTAGGTAAACCATAAAATGGTTTCACATGTTTAACCTTGACATTTTGTCACATAGTGATGTCATGCATGAAATCAATAGGAAGAATTCATTCCTATAAATAGGTAGCTCTAAATTCATTTTCATGACAACCTCTCACTTGCCTTCTCACGTTCTAAGGTATTTGATCTTCTCTCTTGTAGTATTTCATTTGTATGGTGAAATAAGTATTGATGCAGTTGTTCTCTGGTGGACGTAGAATCATTCTGATTCGAACCACGTTAAATATTGTTGTTCTTCTTTATTCTTTATTTTCACATTTCCGCTAATAACAATACTACTTAATTTTGAGATACTAACATGGTCTAATCTTGAATGAACAATTGGTCAAGTTGGCTTACAAAAATGAACTTTATCATAGCTAGTGAAAATGTGATCTAAGATTATGGAAGTTTTCTTCTTGTGTAATGTGTATGGACTTTAACATATTACATCTAACTTCTCAAACTGATTAATTGGATACCTTGACATGCTAACAACAAGTTAAATATGTACACTAATGCTGTAAAATAATCAATGTTAAATTGTATGGATCGCAATGAAAGATAGAAGTTAGTTACCTCTTCTGTTCTTCTAATGGCAAATCCAAGTTTGACATCATTTTCTTTGATTATAATGTCAATAGGAATCTCTCCTCCAAGTGGGGAAAACCAAAGACGAATTGCTTGAATAACACCAATATCCACTCCATGGTAATCTTCAAAACCATACAAACTTGCATTTGCAAGGTTTGATAAATCAAAAAGTGATCCAGCACTTACACTGCACGAAGCTGTCTCCCCTGATATCTAAGAGAAAAGAAGTACAAAGAAATGTTAACTATTGTTCATAACTTGATTTTACATATATGAATATTCAATTATTAATATATTTTCCATTTGTAGCAGAGTTTAGCAAAAAGTATTAAGCATATTACTGTTGGAGTCCCACATCTTATTGTTTGGAAAGCTATAATTGTATAGTAATCAGAAAATATATTCTCTTAGAATAGGACAAACTTACATAATATACATTTATAACAATATATACTCCTCTCTAGAATAGGACTCTAACCCTACAATTGCATCATTCAATTAATAGAGAATACTATTCTAGTGTGGTATCAAGAGTAATCGTTTAATTCTTTTTCCGTGCTCTTTGCTTTCTCTATACAAGTACCTTGTTACCTTCCAGCGCTCCTCTTGTCTTTTTGTTTTCTCTGCACAGGTATTTTTACCTTTGTACCTCTTTTTTTATTTCTCCATTGTATTTCTGTCTACTCAATGAATTCACAAACATCCTTGCACGATCTGCTCTCCACAAAATTGGATGGTTGCAATTTTCTCTATGGGAATTTCACTTTGGAATTTTTGTTCAAGGAAAGGACCTTTTTGGGTGGTTAGATGGTTCTGCTTGTCCGCCAATAGTTGCAAAAGAGTTGGATGTCTGAAATTGAATAAAACAAAGGTAATCGCTTGGATGCCAAATTCGGTACATGCTGACATCTCTATGGGACTTAGAGCGTATTGTTCTACTTTAGAGATGTGGCTCCACCTGCGAATGTCTACCAACAAAGCAATCTGGCATGAGAGTTTGAAGTAGAATGCAACATTGTCAAATATATAAGGGGGACAAGAATGTTTGATCCTTTCATATTGCCTTGTAGTTACTCTGGTCAGAACAAGATCAAATTTCTGGGCGAAATATGTCTACAACAGGGCTCAAGGAGGTGTTGAGAGAACAACAAAAGATAAGGATTGTGCAGTTCTTGATGAAACTCCATCCTAAATTTGAGTCTAATTCGTGGAAGTTTGTTGAACAGAGAAGTCACACCTGCTCTTGATGTTGTGTTGGCAGCCGTCTTGCGTGAATAGACCAGGCTTGGAACTCAAGCTGCCATGAAATTTATGTCATTATCCGTTGTTGCATTACTTGCACAAAAATCAACTACCGTTGCTTCAGCAAAATATACTAAGAGAAGTGTTCAATGCTATGAATGTCATGACTTTGGTAACATAACAACCAATTTTCCTAAAACAAAAAAGCTTTGTGCTTAGTGCAAGATTACTGGCTTTCAGACTGTCGTCGTCGTCCAAATCCTTCGTGGCCTGCTCACCAAGCATACCAAACATACTTCACTAAACAATTTGGTTCCTTCCCTTCTATATATGATCTTGAAACCTTCTCGGAGCCATCTCAAGTGCACTCTCGGCATCCTCATGTATAAGAAGTAATTGTAATAAATCTACTTAGCATCTAGATTCAGGTGCTTCCAATCATATGACTGGAGATTTGTCCCAAGTTTCTTCATTGTACAATGATATTTCTAAACATGTTATTCATATGAAAATGGGCTTGGGGTATTGGTTCTATTGGAAATCTGTCTAACATTCGTTATGTACCAAATTTGAAGGCTAATTTATTTTCGGTAGGTCAGCTAGTTGATCAAAATTGTGTTGTAAAATTCTCACCCAATGATTGTATTGTTCAGAATCTGAAGATTGGAATGACCATGGCCAAGGGGCGTAGAGTTGACAAATGTTTCTTCTAAAGTCGATTCATTGTCATTTGCATCATTGTTTCTTTCAATTTTTGCCACGGATGTTACTCGCTCAAATAAGTTGCTTACTCTTTGGCATAATAGGATGGATCATCCTCATTCCTCTCGGCTTCAGCACATGGTCAATCATGTCTTCCAGCAAAACTGTCATTCATTACAGTCTCCCACTGACAAATTCTAATTGTGCCGGTTCTAAAAGTCACAAGCTTCCTTTTCCATCCAGTTCATCTTCTTATGAAGATCTGTTTGATTTGGTGCATAGTCATGTTTGGGGTTCTTCTCCTATTTTGTCAAGGATACTCTGTTTTATTTATTAATCATATATCAAGATACACATTGGTGTTTTTTATTCGAATAAAATCTGAGGTTTCGACTCTTATTATGAATTTTGTTGAGTATGCTTATACACAAAATCATAAAATTACTTTGTTTTGATTATGGGCCGGGGGGGGGGGAGGGTACACTAAGACTATTGAGTTTTTCAAAAACAAAGAAATTATTTCCCTACACACTTATCCTCATACTCCGGAACAAAATGGAGTCGTAGAAAGGAAGAATCAACATGTTTTGGAAACTACATTGGCTTTGTTAGGTACATCTAATATGCCTCAGAGTTTCTGGCCTGAAGCAGCACATACTTTTGCATATTTGATTAATAGATAAACTTCCTAAGTTATTGCCAATGAGACACCGTACTTCAAATTATTTCATAAGAAGCCTGATTATTACCACTTGTGAGTTTTTTGGTTGTGTTTGCTTTGTCCATCTTCCAGCACATGAATTACAAAAACTTTCAGCAAAGGCAGCACACTGTATTTTTTTAGGCTACAACGACACACAAAAGGGGTATCTCTGTTATGATGCATCTCGTCATTAGCTTCGTGTATCCAAGCATG
The DNA here is from genome assembly GCF_000226075.1 of Solanum tuberosum. Classification (NCBI taxonomy): domain Eukaryota; kingdom Viridiplantae; phylum Streptophyta; class Magnoliopsida; order Solanales; family Solanaceae; genus Solanum; species Solanum tuberosum. The sequence goes on along the minus strand of NW_006239404.1, from coordinate 200,787 downwards.
TAATTTTAATTTATTTTTAATTTTCTTACAAACACAATTCTAAACATGCTTCAGAATCTGTTTCTTTTTTTACAAGTTTGATGATGATGTGGTAGCTATTGTTCCTCCGAAGCAGCCCATGAACTATGATCACGACGATCTTCATTCCTCCTCTCCTTCGGGTATTGACTCTACATCCTCTTCCTCATCTTCGGAAGAGGAATCATCTCTTCTAGTTACTTCCCCACGCCGATCTAGTAGGACATAGCCGCCATGATCCTGAACGGCTCACTTACTCTCCGAGGAAATTTGGTAAGTCTCATGTCATGAATACCACACTACATTCTATTGACGTACCTACATCTTACTCTCAGGCTTCTACATAAATTTGTTGGAAAGAGGCAATTTCGGAAGAGCTTCGTGCATTGAATGAAAATTCTACTTGGGACTTTGTTGATAAACCAATAGATGGAGTTCTCACGGGAAGTAAGTGGGTGTATTCCATTAAACTTAAGGCAGATTGTACAATTGATTGCTACAAAGCTCGACTGGTTGCTCAGGGTACAAATGGAGAGTTTTGCACTTGTTGCTAAGATGACAATGGTACGGTCATTATTGAATGTGGCTTCATTAAGAGGCTGGACCGTACATCAGAGGAAAAACTTATGGTGGTAGAGCCACAAGTATGACATGGTGTGAGGGATTACTTTTTAATAAAAAATTTGTGGATCCTACTTTTTTATTTACATTATTATTTCTCTCTCCTACCTCTACTTAATTTTTATGAATAAAAAGTTGTGTGAGTCCTATTCTTCTTATTTTACATTGGTATTCTCTTTCCCTTACATTTAACTCCACAGACGTTCTATTCTCCATTTTTTTCTTTCCCTTTTTTTAAAAAAAAATAATTCTTCTTTACTCTAAATTTGTAGATCAACTTTTACTAATGAATATTATCTACTCATACTTTTTATATCATTCATATATTTATCTTTTTAATTTGATAATTAGCAGGTATATTATTTTTTATTTTTAAAATTATATTGATAATTAGCAGGTATATTATTTTTTATTTTTAAAATTATATTGATAATTAGCAGGTATATTATTTTTTATTTTATAAATTATATCAAAAATATGGAAGAAAATGAGAATAAATTTTTACCTATGAACTAAAAGTTTAGGCAGACAATCAACTATACTATTAATATCCCCTTTTGGTATGTGTATTTAAGTCTGATTGATCAACTTTTCACTTATTAAATTGAAATATTTTATCAATTTGTATATTAATAAACCACACCAAATATTTTTTTAATAGATTTTTTTATTTTCTCAATTTTTTTGAGTTTGATTTGAATCATATTATAATAAAGTGTATTTGATTTTTTATGACATATGGTGTAAATACCCACACTATTATACACACACACACACACACACACACACACACATATATTTTTATTTTTTTTGTTCCCACCCGGTGTCTGATACCAACATTGGAGCCCGACTACTTGTGTCAGAAAGTCCCACATTGGGGAGTAAAGCTCTTCCTAACAAAGGCGACTACGTACCCAAGGAGACTCAAACCTAAGACTTCTTGGTTAAGAAAGTAGGAGTACCTACCACTCCACCAGAACCCTTGTTGGTAAATAATTATATATATACAAGAATTTCAATTATATTGCGCAAAAAAAAGGAAAAATACATTATATGATAAATATTTGTATATACAAAATATATTTTTCCTTTTTTAATAAATTGAATTAGATATAATTGTATGGAAGTGTGACATTTACATCATATTTTGTAAAAATTAAATTAATTTTAGTGTAATACACAATCAAACTTTTTAAAATATTGAAAAAATAAAAAAACTTAATTTTATTGATTCGGTTGGTTTGATAAGTGAAAAAAACTAATCAATCCAACGTATATATATGTACCAAATGACGAATTTTCATAATTTAGTTAATTGACTACCTAGGCATTTATCTCGTAGGTTAAAATTTCAGTCTTCATTTTATAATTTTGTCCCAGATTTTTCCTTTTCATATTCTTGATGTTTTTCTTTAAAAAAATAAATCTACAAGCCAATTATCAAATGGAGAAAGATATATAATATAAGAAGAATTGAGTAAATTAAATTCATGATTGAAAAACACTGATCTGAAATCAACAAAGAATTAGAAATGAAAAAAAAAAGGTTAAAGGAAAGAAATTGAGAAAAAGAAGTGTGAGAAGCAAAGTAGGAGAGAGAAAGACCCCCACATATCATTCAAACATGATAATTTTTTATTCATAAAAATTAAGTAAAGGTAGGAGAGAGAAATAACAATGTAAATAAAAAAGTAAGACCCACACATTTTTTATTTTAAAAAAATCCCTCACACACCATGTCATAGTTGTGCCTCTACCACCATAAAAATTTTCTACATCAGATGGATGTGAAAAACGTGTTTCTTCACGGTCACCTGAAAGAAGTTGTGTTTATGAAACCACCACCTGGGTGTGGTCTGCGAAGACCAAATATAGTTTTTCGTCTTCGAAAATCTCTTTATGGGTAGAGAGACATGATTATAGGTAGTTACTAAACACAAGTGAATATCACCTTAATGCAAAATAAAATATACATGGACAATTAAATTTGAAATAACTATAGGTTTTATACATGGATAAAGAAAAAAACAGGTCAAATTTCTTAATCTATTACTCAAAATTGATACTCACAAATTGAAAAAGATCGATCCCTTGGCAACCCACCATAAGGAAGATTTAAGAAGTAAAACTCCGAGTAATTTATTCACTCACCCCAAGTACAATAAGACATTGTTGTTACGTAAGTCCCAGACATGCAAAAATCAATAATTAAACTAATCACTGACTGATGAATTCTTTTGCAAAAGCTTGAAATGCTTCTTGATCTTCAATCCTTTATCTAGATGAAAGAAATTTTCCTTTTTTATTTGATCCTTCTTAATATTTTTGTGTTCTTCTAATTGGTATTGTCCATTTTGGACAACTTCCACTTTTATGCCATGTTTGTGTTGTCACACACTTGCATGATTCTTCTTGGTCATTTGTTTTTGTAGTCTCCATCACTATATTATAGCTTGGTGTCATCTACCGTAAAATAAATAAAGTAAAAAAAACAAAAAATTTAAAGAATTAAATTTAATTAACAAATAATATCTATAAATAACTTTTTACTATTGAATATGTTAATTTTAGAAATTTCTGATTTTTAACAATGTTAACATTGCTTTTATTACGCTCTTGATCTGTATTTGTTGTGATCTAGAATGTCAACTCATGATTTACGACGACTGATCCAGTAGTTGGTCAAAAACATTTTATCAGCTTAATAGGAAGTGACAGTGATTTGTTGCCTTTTCTTGAGAGCTTGAGGGGAAAGGCTTCAGGGAGTAATTAAGTGTGTACACCAACATGGGTTGTGGTGCAGTGGTGGATTGTTTCACCCTTAATCGAAGGTCTTGAGTTCGAGCTATGGGTATGGAGAAAATTCAGTTGGGAGCGTCATTCTCAAATAGGCCTAAAATGCGTGATCCTAGTTTAGTTGGGGCTCCGGGCACTAGGTGAGAAACCAAAAAAAAATGTGTACAAGGGAAAAATAAGTTAAATAAATGGCTATCTAACATACTCTATTAGATAAGTCGAGCTTTTTTTCCCCTTTTTTGATAGATTTCTCTTTCTAAACCGGGAGGATTTTTCACTTAATGTACTATTTATCCCAAGTAAAAAGAACATCATTGTAGCATCCTAGGCAAATATCGCATCTACAAAATATAAAAGAGATGTTGATTATTGGTATATAAAGAAGTGATCTTAGATCCAAGTAATGCGTTCTGAAGTCGTGCGAACATAGGACCTAAAGTCTCAACAATACAAGTTATTACATCCTTAGTCCTGATGTTCAATCCAACACAAGAATAAATACCACTTGCAAAAAAAATAAAAATCACTTGCCAAATCATTGTTGAGCCTTGCTAATGTTTCAAAACTTCTCTAAACTTTCAGTTTTTTTCTTTTGTTAGTAGGTACTACTGGAATATTTCTTGCCACCGAAGCCACTTCCAGCCATTCTTGTTATCACATGAATATTATTCTCGGGAACACCAAGACAACGAACAATCACACTGTGCGTATACTAAGGAAACTGAGTTGAAGTGTAAACCACCATGGTCTTGTCCTCATCCGGCCTTTGAATATTAGAGTTGGATGTTCCATTTGTAGCAAGTCGTGCTTTATCTCAAGGAAGGCACTGTAGACAGTGAAGTTTTATTGATAAATCCATACTAAATTTGGATTAAATCTTAAATTCATGATACGTTGACCAAGTCAAATTACTGGTTAATAAAGTCGGATTAATATTTATGTCAGAATTATATGACTTAAATCAAGTCCAAATAACATTTGGGTCAGTCCATTAAATTGACAAGATGAGCCCAACTCATATTCTTCAGGCCCAGGGGTCAAAATTGCTTGGACCAAAATACTCCTAAAGCCCTAGCTCAAGCCTATATAAAGAGGTCTTCATAAGACCAAAAGATATACACATACATACACACAGAAATACATAGTTGCTCTTCATTGGTGATCTACAAGTCTTCCGCATACAAAGAAGTCTTCGCTCCAAGTATTGAGCCGCAAGTATTCCGCCAAATCAAGAACATCTGTGGAGAGAAGAATCAGGGGATTACATATCTTTTTAAGAGATTTTATAAAGATTGTAACCTTCGCATTAATTCAAATACAAATATTATTGTTTGCTTGCTATTTTTCTTTTCCTGTTTACTGTATTTCAGGACTGAAACTTTAGATGCTTACAAATTGGCATGCTCAGTGGGACAATCTTTACCTCTCATCTCTTCTCTTCAAGACAACCAAAGTTCAAAAACACCGAGATGACTTTCAAGAAGATCAACTCGAAATCCACATTTGCATCCAAATCTAGATCTACATCCGTATCCGCATCTGGATCCAAATCTGGATCTACATCCGTATCCGCATCTGGATCAAAATCTCCATCTGCATTGAAATTTGCATCGGCATCGAAATCCGTATTTGCATCTGTATTCGCATCTGCATCTGCAAAAACTGATGGATCCAAGTTCTGCATCGATGTCGAAAACATCCTCGATGTTACTGCGGGAAGCATGAGACCTATCACAAGGAACCAAGCCAAATTGTTGGGACAACAAGCCTCACGAGTGCCGTCTGAATCTGCTACTGTCTTTGGTTTGTCTCCAAAATAGTCTCCTGCAAAAGCTGCAAGTAAAGACATCGCCGAAATGGTCGAGAGGGTTCTTGCCCAATTGAGCCCATCTACATACGAGAAGTCCTTCGCTTCGGCTGACAATGATGTTTTAAGCACGGGATCTACCCCACGTAACATGTTTTCATCTCATGTTAAGGAAAATCAACGCTACTCTCCGCCACCTACTATGGTAATGCACGCAATGGTGACTAACGCTTCATCCGTAGAAGAACAACTTGTGAGCTTGACAAGAGCTATTGAAGGCTTGACCAAGTATGTTCAAGATCAAGATGCTCGAATTGTTAAGCTAACTGATAGGGTGAAGGGCATGATGGATGAAGAATCAAGTCACGCACCTGGAAAACGTCCGCAAGTCCAAGAGACA
>NW_006239404.1:191380-194931 GCF_000226075.1 Solanum tuberosum | reverse complement strand
TGGAACATACGGCGATTACCTCGTCAAACAATTTGTTCGCTCCCTTAAGGGCAATGCTTTTGATTGGTACACAGACCTTGAGTCTGGTTCCATTGATAGTTGGGAACAAATGGAGCAAGAATTTCTCAACCGCTTCTATAGCACAAGACGTACTGTAAGCATGGTGGAACTTACAAACACACGTCAGCGAAATGAAGAACCAGTCTTTGACTTCATCAACCGATGGAGGCATGCAAGTCTAAACTGTAAAGATAGACTTAGTGAAGCTTCGGGCATAGAGATGTGCATTCAAGGTATGCATTGGGGTCTCCGCTATATTTTGTAAGGCATAAAGCCTGAAACTTTTGAAGAGTTGGCCACTCGCGCTCATGATATGGAGTTGAGCATGTCGTCGGTCGGAACTGAAGCACCACCTGTCCACGAACTCCGCAAAGTCAAAGAAAGGTAAGAATTCAAGAAAGTGGGAAAATATTTGCCAAAGACTGAAAACAAAGAATCCATGAACATCAATGCCTCTCATGTGAAATTCACCACAAGGGTGGGCAATACGCAGAGTGCAAAAGAGAATTCTTTTGAAGGAAGGACAATTCAAAAGCTCACCTTGAAGGAAATGCAGCGGAAGGACTACCCATTTCTTGACTCAGATGTTTCCGCAATCTTTGATAAACTCCTTGAGATGAAACTTTTTGAGTTACCAGAGATGAAATGACCAGATGAAGCAGGGAAGAATGATGATCCAAAATACTGCAAATATCACCGGCTGGTTGGACACCCTATCGAGAAATGCTTCGTCTTCAAGGATAAAATCATGGACTTAGCTCGCGAAGGGAAGATTGAACTTGAAGATGAGAAATTGAGTTCAAACCAAGTCAGTGTCGCTTCTGACTTACCCAATTCGGTCATGACCTGCAATTTTGTTGAAGGAAATATGGAGCAAGACATTCCAAACACCAATCAGACAAGAATGATTAAGTTTGGAGACTTCGAGCCCATTGAAGTAAATAATTTGTTATCTCTTCCTATACTAAGTGATGTGGCTTCTATAGGAGAGGGATCGACGAGACAAGATAAAGACCTAGTAGATGATCTTGATGATTGGGGCTAGACTCTTGTGACTCGCCGTAGACGCAGAAAAGTGAGTTCGTATAAGGATTCAACAAAGCAACACGTCAGGGAAAAGATGGTAAGGAGACCCAAAACCAAAACTTTGATTGTGCATTTAAAGGAGGAAATAAAGGTGCACCACTGCCAAGAGCTGCATCGACCAATTACATTAGAAAAATATTTGCCAAGTTGGTTTTACACCAAGTTCACAAGCGATGCCACAAAGGCTCTATGTTGTAATGTCGATGAGAAGGAAGCGAAATATGCAACTACATCATGTCCATCGCCAAAAGATGCTCCAAAGTCATCTCCTGAAGTTGGAACTCTATCATGTCCATCACCAAAATATGCTCCAAAGTCATAATGCATGTATGGCCAAAATCACATTCTCTGACGATGATCTTCTGTTTGGTGACACATTTCATAATCGCCCTTTATTCATGGTTGGTTTTGCACGTGAGAAAAGGGTGAATAGAATCCTAGTCGATGGAGGATCTGGAATTAACATCCTTCGAATTTCGCACAATGAAAGAACTTGGGATATCAACAACAGATCTTACTGAAAGTCGCTTAATGATCCAAGGATTCAATCAAGGAGGACAAAGGGCCATAGGGACCGTCAAAATAGACCTTACCATCAGAGAGTTGCAGTCAAGTGTGTGAGTACATGTAATTGATGCAAAGACTTCTTATAACATTTTGCTTGGTAGGCCGTGCGTGCATAAGAACAAAGTAATCCCATCTACCTACCACCAATGTTTGATGTATTATGAGGATGGATTTGCAAAAAGGATTATTGTAGATGATAATCCATTCACTGAAGCTGAATCACACATTGTTGACGCAAAGTTTTACTTGAATAAATATGCCACAAAAGTTAATGACATTGTAGACACGTATTTTTGACCGAACTTAAAATTTTACACCATTTTTATAGCTGAAATATTTTTATAAATATAAATTAAATATTTTGACTTTTCTCTTATTTTTATTAAGTTTATTTTAAAAGATTTGAAAACAACAAAAATAGAATCACTTTTTAAGGTAAGTTTTATTTTTCAATTGTTTAAAAAGAAATGAAAGATTACAAAAATCTATATTATTTTAAAATTAAGTTTTTATAAATAAGCTAGTATTATTTAATTATTTTCTCTTTATAGATGTTTGACTTTTTCTTAGATTTTATTAATTTTAAATAATTAGTTGGTATGTTATTATAATTTACTCTTTATAGTTAATTTTTATTCTTTTAAAAGTAGAATAAAACTAAAATAAAAATAAAAATAACCTAAATAATCTAACAAACCTACCCTACACTCCCACTTCCTCACAACTTCCCCACACCCCCACTTCTTCACTACTCTCACACTCCCCACTTCACACGACCCCTGCAAAACCTACCACCCCACACCTATATATACACACACTACAAAACAAAAAAAAAGGAGGAGGGCACACGGCTGAAGAGAGGAAAAATATTCATACCATACAACATTCCTATTTTATATTTACAACCAACAGGTTGAGTTTGAGGCTTTGCTTGCGGTTTTGGATTCGTGGCTCTTTAAAGTTAATTCTCAACTATTAACTTTGGGAAATCAGTAGATCGCAGTAGTTTGTTTTTGGTGAAATTAATTTTCGCAAAGAGGTAACTTTCAATTTCCCCTAATAGTTGAAGATGAGTTTGAATAAATAATATAGTGTTATTCGTATTCTTTTGTCGTGGTTCTCTTTTTAGTTAGTTACGTAATTGTTTATGTTCATTTAATATAATAACAATTATTATTATTATTTTCGGAAAGTTATTCTGGTGTTGTTATATTCCTCTGAATTTTTTTTTTGAAGCATGTTTTATTTTATTTTTATTGTTTTGTGTTGAGCAAATGTTACATAATAATGTGGAAAATGGAGTAGTTTTTTTTATATATATGTGCAACAGTACTTCAAGTGGTTTAAGGTTTTACTGTTTACCATTTGCACATAGTTCATTAAAAAGATAATGATGGGCAAATTATCTATAATGTTTGAAAATAATAATAAAATTGATACATTAAATGGTACCGAGATATCATTATTTGTGGGTATGCTTTCCAACTTGTATTTTTGTGTCCATTTTTACTATAATTTCTTTTGTTCTTTCGATTTATTTTATTTTTGTTCTTTTGCTTGATTTAGATTTAGCTATAGGATAATATATATATATATATATATAAAGGATTAAGGAAAAAATAAAAATAAATGGGAAGAATCATGTTCCTTGCTTAAATACGAAACTTCCATAAATACTTAACGTTTCGGTAAAACCAGTGTTTTAATTTATTAGTCTCCATTTTTATTTTTATTTCTTTTTACCTTACTTGTGAAGCGTAATAGTAGATTTAAGAATGTCACAGGAGAGTATTCTAAATTAAATGACCACCAGTAAGCCTTTTTTTTTTTTTTATCTT
>NW_006239404.1:187301-188250 GCF_000226075.1 Solanum tuberosum | reverse complement strand
AAAAAATCACTTTCTGAACTACGTAATGACTTGATCCCCTTCACTGAGGTACGTAGGCAGCTTAGAGTATTATTACTCTAGGTTCAGTCATAAGAATAAAAAAAAAGAAAAAAGAAACCATGTGCAATTCATGCTAATTCTTTCAAATGAAAATTCAAGGACCCAGATTTTGAGCTGACTTTGAAAACAAATCTGTATTAATCCGTAAATCCTATGGACGTGATTTTTATATGGATTGAATACCTCGAAGTCTTCTTTCCAACAAAAAAAGAATCTCAGGATTCCGGCTCTCCTACTCCACGTTATGAATTTTCTTCCACATGTGCGCAAAGCTGAAAATTCAAGCACGCGGATTTTGAGCTGACTTTGGAGACAAATCTGTATTAATCCGTAAATCCTATGGATGTGATTTTTATATGGATTGAATACCTCGAAGTCTTCTTTCCAACAAAAAAAGAATCTCAGGATTCCGGCTCTCCTACTCCACGTTATGAATTTTCTTCCTCATGTGCGCAAAGCTGAAAAGTTAACGTTTTGTTGCTATCCTCGTATAAACTCTAGCTTATGGAGTCTTTTTTTTGACGTGATTTTTATATGGATTGAAGATCTCGAAGTCGTCTTTCCAACAAAATAAGGAGCTCAGTATTCCGGCTCTCCTACTCCACGTTATGAATTTTCTACCTCATGTGCGCAAAGCTGAAAAGTTAACGTTTTGTTGCTATCCTCGTATAAACTCTAGCTTATGGAGTCTTTTTTTTCATAAATCCTATAGACGTGATTTTTATATGGATTGTAGATCTCGAAGTCGTCTTTCAAACAAAAAAAGAAGCTCATTATTTCGGTGCTCGTACTCCACGTTATGAATTTTCTACCTCATGTGCGCAAAGCTGAAAAGTTAACGTTTTGTTGCTATCCTCGTATAAACTCTAGCTTATGGAGTCTTTTTTTT
>NW_006239404.1:174282-187294 GCF_000226075.1 Solanum tuberosum | reverse complement strand
TTTTTCTTAATAAGGAAAAGGGGCTCATGGAAAGAACAATCAAAATTCAAGAGGAGAAAATTCTTATTGAAATATAAGTCACTATTTTATTGACTTAAAAAAAAAGAACCACTACACCACAATGAGTGAATTAGAAAATCCTAAGCAAATAAATAAAAAAATCTAACTACGGAAAAAGTTTGAAGCTTATGATTTCTTGGCGACTTTTCTCAACCGCCTCTTCTAGCTTGGCTAGTCTCTCAACTTCATCGTTAGACATCACATTATTTGCCTCAAGGGTATAAATCTAGCCCTCCGTAATGGTGACATTCTCTTGACTTTTGGACAACTTCTCTTGATATTTGTTAATGAGCACGGTGACCTTCTTTTTCTGGGAAGTCAAGGCTTTTAAGACTTTCTCCTGATCTGCTAGAGTTGCTTGAAGTTTATAAATGGATCCATCCAACTTTTCATGTGCCAGCTTTGCACCATCGAGACGGAGTTGTGCATCAGAGAGGGCCTTTTCGTGTGATTCTTTAGTCATCTTTGATGATCTTAAACTATCATACTCTGCGTACGACTTGAAGAAATTCTCAACATGATCCTCCAAAGAATAAACATCAATAATGTTTACCTTTCTGATATCCTCAAGAGTTGAAGCAATACTCGACTCCAATTCTATAAAGCCATCTGAAGGACCTAAGGAAAATTGTGTAATCCATCCACACAATGCGCCCCACATATCAAAAACAAATGTTGATTTGGCACGGTAAATGGTTTCTTGTGGCTCAAAAGTAGGAGCACCAGGTCGCAACGGCCTACTTGGTGACTTTCTTGGTGGAACTACTTCCAATGAAGGCATCACGTCATTATGACTTTCTTGGTGGAACTACTTCCAATGAAGGTTGATCATCATTATTCGAAGAATCAAAGTCTTTTGCAGCCGCATCAAGATCATTAAGATCTACTGTGAAATTTGCAACCGCGCCATTGTTAAGGTCGCCACCATATAGTTCTTGAAGGTCCAAAAAAAAAAAAGATAATCCACGCCGCAATTGTAGAAAAAGATGTACTAAGTGTGGTTCAACGCTATAGTTGCAATTGAAAAGGAAGATGCATCAAGCGTGATTCGTCATCAAAGCCGCAATTGTAGAAGAAGATGCACTAAGTGTGGTTCATCGCTAAAGTTGCAATTGAAAAGGAAGATGCATCAAGCGTGGTTCGTCATCAAAGCCGCAATTGTAGAAGAAGATGCACTAAGTGTGGTTCATCGCTAAAGTTGCAATTGAAAAGGAAGATGCATCAAGCGTGGTTCGTCATCAAAGCCGCAATTGTAGAAGAAGATGCACTAAGTGTGGTTCATCGCTAAAGTTGCAATTGAAAAGGAAGATGCATCAAGCGTGGTTCGTCATCAAAGCCGCAATTGTAGAAGAAGACGCACTAAGTGTGGTTCATCGCTAAAGTCGCAACTGCAAAATAAGAGACATCAAGTGTGGTTCGTCGTCGAAGCCGCAACTGCAAAAAAAGAAAGAAAGATATTTCATGTGTGGTTCGTCATCAAAGCCACAACTCTAAAAGAAGATGATTCACGTATGATTCGTCATCAAAACCACAGTTGTAAAAGAAGAAGTACTAAGTGTGGTTCGTCACTAAAGCCGCAATTGCAAAAGAGGAGGCACCAAGTGTAGTTCGTCGTCAAAGCCGCAGTTACAAAAGAAGACACACTAAGGGTGGTGCATCTCCACCAAAGCCACAATTGCTAAAATATTACACCAAGTATGATTCGTCGTCAAAATCGCAAATACAAGCGAAGATGCACCAAGTGATTCTTCGTCAATTATGGATTACTCCTCATTTTATGGTGTGATATTGAGGCTGTCTTCAGTCCATCGTAAACCTACAAAAAAAAGAAGGAAAAGTGATGTGTCTCACGGTGCCAATTGCACGAAGCTTCAAATCGGCATGGTGAAAATTGTGGCATATGTTCTCGCGCTCGTCATGATGAATTTGGCTGTAGTGACTTAAGAGATTCTTGTTCTTTCTCCATGTAGATGATGACAAAATTCTCAATCAATATGCGGCTCTTCGGCGAAGATGCAGAGAAGTGAACTCACGGATGTTGTCCAAAGTCAATTGGATCGCTAACTTTAAAAATATCAATTTTGGTGAATTCATAAGAACTTTGACTTTGATTTTTGGATAGGTTGTAGACTTGAGAGTCTATTTTCTATCGAATCAAGTCTCTCTCCATTCGAGCTGATGCCTACACCAAGATGCAAACGTTTTTTGGAGACTCCACAATCTGCAAAACAATAATGATAGAATTGAAGACCAACTTCAAAAAATTAATTCTCGTCAATTCATGAAGAGTTTTACCTTGATTTTTGAATATGTTGTAGACTTTGATGTCTAGTTTCCATAGAAACAAGTCTCTTGTCATTCGAATTCTCCTACAGCAAAATAGAGACATTTTGGTGGGACTGCATAGAGCTATAAAAAAAGAAGACAGATTTGATAGCAAATTTCAAAAATCAATTTCCGCCAATTCAGAAGGTTTTTGATTTTGAATTTCGGATATATCGTATCCCTCTGAGTCTAGTTTCTGGAACATCAAACGGATCATGATTTCGATGTTTCTACAACAAGGTATGAACTTTCTATCGGAAGCGTGCTATGCTAAAAAAAAGAAGGTGATGAAAATTGAGTTTGGTATGCCTCAAGTTGAAGATCAATCATTGTAAGAGCATGTGTATTTATAGAAATCAAAAGTACATAAATTGTGTTCCTACAAATTATGGAAAAACCATATTTAAAATAAAATTATGGTAAATTTTCCTAGAGACCAATTTATGGTAAGTTTTCATAGGAATTAAATTATGGAAATTTTCCATGGGAATCAAATTATGGAAATTCCATAGAAACCAAATTATGGCAAGTTTTCATAAGAATCAAATTATGAAATTTTTTCAAAGAAGTCGAGTTATGGAAATCTCATAGAAACCAAACTATGGTAAGGTTTTCTCGGAAACTACATGGAAAAAAACTACAATGGTATTGCCAATCGGGCGGCTCAAACCCGTTGGTGGCCTAAGGCCAAATCAAACTAGAGGCCTTAAAAAAAAATTATAAATGTTTTTATTTTAAATCTATTTTTCTAGTTTTTTGAGATGCAAAGTTGTTAATAATTTTTGTGTAGTCAATCTCTTCTAATAATTCTTTTTCAATTGATAATATAGCCAAACCACTTAATCTTTCTTGAGACATTATCGATCTTAAATAATATTTTATTATTTTAAATTTTGAAAAACTTCTTTCGACTGAGGCGACTGTTACGGGAATTGTTAACATTATTCTTTAAGCAATGTAAGCATTTGGAAAAGAATTAAGTCTTTTTATTTGATTGAGTATCTCAATTAGAGTATTGTCTTCTACTTTTATGATTTCCCTTAACACTTTTAATTCAGAAAATAAGTCTAAACCGTCAATATCAGAGTGAGTATTATGTTTTAAGGAACATTCAAGTTTAAGACAATATTTTTTCAAATTCTCATCATCTAATGATCTCAATTTTTTCCCACTAAATAGAAAACCAAAAATATTTTCATATACTTCAAATTGTTCAAATCTATTTTCTAGTTGACATATTAAAATCTAACAAATATTTTAAACACTATTTACAATATCACTAGTTTGTATCACCGGAGTAGCAAGGGAATCGACGGAATTTCTGGGTTTAAAATTAACCATGCCTATATCGTCTTCCTGTAAAACATTGAGCATGTTATACTTATTAGTGGTAGAGAAAACAACATTGGACTTGTTTTTTCATTGAGGAGACTGCTTGACATGAATACTCCCTCCGTTTTATAAAGAATGACCTGGTTTGACTTGGCACGGAGTTTAAGTAAATAAAGAAGACTTTTGAATCTTGTGGTCCTAAATTAAAGTTATGTCAAATGTACAAAATTGCCCTTAATCAGTTAATCTTGTGGTCTTAAACATGCCACGTGGAAAGCAAAAAGTAAAATGTTACCAAAAAAGGAAAGAGGTCATTCTTTTTAAAACTGACTAAAAAGGAAAGGAGGTCATTCTTTGTAAAACAGAGGGAGTATAAACTATCAATAGAACGAGTAAATTTTTAAGCTTTGAATAAGAGATAGATGTAAAATTAGAAAAAAGAAAGTGAGAAGAAATAGAAGGGAGGAGAATAGAATATATAAAAATAAAATTAGAAAAAAATAAGGTAAAAAAAAATGAGAAGAAATAGAAGGGAGGAGAATAGAATATATAAAAATAAAATTAGAAAAAAAATAAGGTAAAAAAAAGAAGATAACTTGTACATTAAAAAAAAAAGTACACAATTTTTTATTGAAAAGTCAAAAAGTCATAGTCATATCTATCATACTATCTCTTCATTGAGCCGTTTTGCATTATTGTCTTGGTTCTAACAATTTATTTTTTTAATTTAATCCTTCCTAATTAACTAAAAAATGGGGCCTTTGCATTTATTGTCTTAGTTCTAATATTTTTTAAAAAAAATTTAATCCTACCTAATTAACTAAAAAATGGGGCCCCTAAAATTGGGGGCCTAAGGCAAAAGACTTTTTGTTAAGCCTTACCAACCGCCCCTGCTTTTGATTCATTATAGTGGAGAATGGGATAGTAACAACAATTTTGTAAAGTATTTCACGGAAGGGATGGTTGTCAATACAAATGTTCCTTTCAATGGATTCATTCAAACGATTGCAAATCACCTCAATGTTGACACTTTTCTTAATTTCTTGAAAATTCGTTATAAAATCGATAATGCAATACCAATGTTGATACGAAACAATATGGAATGGCAAGTATAAATAGAATTGAAGAAACAAAAGGAAAATTTAAAAAACTATCCATTCAAATAAATGTTGATGGATAAATAATGCTTAGTTTTGTATGTATACATAATGCTTCATTCAAAAAATGTTGATGAATAAATAATAGTTTAATATAAGGGAAAAATGTCTCAATATATTTGAACATTGACTGAAATTGTTGTAACAATACCAAACTTTGGAAATGACCTTTTACCCCTGCACTATTTAATAGTGTATTTTAAAGGTATATATGTGGTAACGTGGACATCATAAATATTGCATCATTTTAAATAGTAATGTGTCCACGTGGACACATATATACCTTTAAAACACATTATTAAATAGTGCAGGGGGTAAAAGGTCCTCCATAAAGTTTGGTATCGTAACAACGATTTCGGCCAAAGTTAAAATATTTTTCAGACTCTTTTCCCTTAATATAACTGTGTCGGTTGTGGAAAAGCATAATAATACCATGTATTCATTTATTAGTATCTGTATACATTAAATTGTATTATTCCTGCACCATTGTATGCACACAATCATGTATAGATTAACCAACAAGGGTTGTGGTGGAGTGGTAAGTACTCTTTCATCCTTAACTAAGAGGTCTCGGGTTCGAGCCCCCTTGGGTACAGAGTCGCCTTCGTTAGGGAGCGCTTTACCCCCAATGTGGGACTTCCCGGTGCGAATTCGGATTTAGTCAGGCTCCAATGTGGGTACCGGATACCGAGTGAGAAATAAAAAAATCATGTATAGATTAAATATGACTAACTTCTATGTATTCATTCAATTAGTAATTGTATACATTCAATTATATGATTTATTCTCCTATATATTATATGTACTTTCTTCGGTGTGTAAATGATAATTGCACTTGGAAATTCAAAAACTCAACCTTGCCCAAGCCAAAAATTTCAAGGTTAGAAGATTCTTGATTTAATGGGCAGGAGAAGTTGCAAGATTGTGTATGAAAAAGAATTTAAGTAGATAACAATGGATAAACAAATGGTTATTTTAGATATGCCTACATAGAGCAAATACCTCCTTAACAATTTTGAAGTGATTAAATATCACCCTAAGAGCTGACGTGAAAAAAGTGAGTGTGTTCACTCTCCTAAAAGCGCGTGACATAATAATTTTAAAAAAACTGAATGGTAAGATCATACACATGACATTTTTTTATTGACCAATATATAACTAATAGTTTTTAAATTTTTTTATAAGTTAAATTTACAAAAATGTGAAATTTCTTATTTAGAAGTAAATGAAATTTGTGGGTTTGGTTTTTAAAAAAAAAAAATATTTAAGCTTTTTGTTCTCTTTATTTTGTTGTATCCCCAAATGTCTTCTTCCCCACTGAAGCACTCCTTATACCTTTATTCTTCCATATTAGTCATTTTTCCTTCACCTTCATCTCTCACCTCACCAACCTTTCATTAATCCACAAAACTCAACACCTAATTCATATTATTGAACTTTCTTGAATTTTAAGTGCCCATTTTGATTTCTATTAGTTGTGATGCAAAAAAATGTGGGTCTATCAACTTTCTTATACAACCTTCATTTTTCATTTGAGTTGTAAAGAAAAAAATAACTTTCAAAATATATCATTCTCTGAGGGGCAGATTTGTGGGAGAGGGAGAGGATTCGAAGAAGAAAAAGTAAGTATGCTAATTTTTTTTTAAAATTGATGAATGTTGAAGAAGAAAACAACTATTGAAGCCTGGAAATGGCCGGGAAAAAAAAGAAGTCAGTGAAGGTTGAAAATGGTGAAAATCAAGAAAGAAGAAAGAGAGGGAAGGGGGGGGGGGGATAGAAGAGAAGGGGTGGAAGAAGGTGGGGGAATTTTGATTTTAAAATGCATTTTAATTAATATATTAGTGTGATTAATTTTAAAAAGTGTTTAAGAAAAAAGGTGAATAAGCAAAAAAAGATTGAAAATTAATGATGTAGTGCTTACATGGTTGTGACGTGGTGCTTACATGACTATGATGTGACAGGTGTGAGTGGTATTCTACTATCAGGATTGTATTTAATTCACTTCAAAGATGCTATGGGGGTATTTAAACGCTCGTGTACTTTAAGTGCTAAAGTAAGTTGTGCTGCCAAGTTTAGGGTTTTTTTTTATTATGTGTTTTCTTAAAAAAGCAACAAAGGAATAAAAAAACATGCTAATTTGTGCCAAATAAATATTAAAAAACTTTTAAATGTCAAAAGAATAAAAACAAACTATTTAATGTCAATTTAGTCTAAAGGATGTTATGCTGGACCCTTGTACTTGTACGAGTTTGTATTGTGGACCCTTCTATTTAACCCTTTATCAACTGAACCCTTACACTCAATTAAAAGAAGATGTTTAAACCCCTTCTACCATGTGTGTAGTTCCCTCACCCTTAAATAGATGACATATCAAATCCATGTCATATAAATTAATAACATGTCATAATAATCTTCATTAACCATTTTCTAAAATTATTAACCAAAATTAATAAATAAAAGGTAAAATAAGAAAATTTTAATTTATCCTTTAAAGCTAAGTTTGGGGTCTCCACACATCTTCTACCCAATCCCATCGTGAAATCACCAAAATTTGCCGAAGAAAGACGCCGCCATCACCACTCCTCTAGCCAGTGGGACCACAAATACTCTCTCCCTCACCCGTCTCCATCTCCGTCGCACACTCTCACTACTTTTTTCCCTCCTTCTCCAACCTCCACAAATTCAGAAACCCTAAGACGACGTACCACCAACTCCAACTGCCAAACCTCTTCGTCGCTGTGGCCAGCTCCTCACCCGCCTCTTTCTCCTCTCCACTTTCTTCCTTTCTTTGCATCGCTATCAACCCCTGCTAACCACTAGGGACCGCCTATTATCGCCGCCTCCATCAAACCAGCATGCCAGACTCCCTGTCGCCTCCAGCATACTAGCATGCCAGGAGACTCCTTGCCTCTTTCGGTGTACCAAATTGCCTAAAGAAAATGAAAGAAATAAAAAAGGGGTTGGGCAGGGATGAGGATGGCTGAAAAAGTAGGTGGGGTGGGTGAAGAAGAATGGTTAATTTTTTTAAAAAAAAATTCCATTTTAAAATTTATTATTTTAATATTTTAAAATTTTAAATACGGTTTTCACTTACCTTAACACGCGTGTGTAGTCACACTCTCTAGCAACCTCAGCCATCTTAATGCCACATAAGAATGGTCAATGGTCAGAGGGGTTTAATATATTGTGTTTTATTGAGTTAAAGGATTTAGTTGATAAACGGTTAAGTAGAAGGATTTATAATACAAACTCGTGCAAGTACATGGGTCCATTAAACCATTTTGCCCATAAATGAACTGTATCTTATCCCAAATCATTATTGAGCATTGTTAATGTTTCAAAACTTCTCTAAAACTTTCAGTTTTCTTTCTGTAGTTAATAGGTACTCACTGGCATATATTATTACCGCCTTGACACCTCCATCTCTTTTTGTTATCACATGGATATTATGCTCGGGAACACCAAGAAAACGAGCGACCACACTATGTGTATACTCGAGAAACTGAGTTGAAGCGTAAACTGTTACACCCCAAAAATTTCTTAAGTTAAGACCCAAACTATTCTTCATTTATGTATAAGGTTGTACCAAGTGATTCTTAATTAGGTGCTAAGGTCAATTCTTTAATGTGAAAATAATTTTGGATATCAATTAAGGTTACTAGAATCTCCTATCACAAGTTGAGTTGAAAGCTTTCCTACCGATTGAGTTCCAACTTCAAACAACCATTTCTCTTAGAATATAATAAGTTGGGTGGCCCATTACCTATAAAATTAAAGATATTTGAATCTTCTTTCCAACGCCACCAATTTTTCGTCAATCCAAGTTCTGAGTAAATATTTATGATCATTTTAGTAACCTGATATAGTGTAGTGACGAATTAGCCAATGAGAAAACATTAAAAAGGTCGTTTTTGTCTTTTTACCTCTAAGAAAACCCTAAAAGAATTTCTTGACTAATAAAAGGCCGAAATAAATCAGATTTTCATCTATTAATCCCCATTCTCTTCTCTCTCAAGCTCTAAGACAAAATCCTAAGGAAAAATCAAAGCATAAGACTTCCACTCAAGATTCTTTCAATCTTTTTTCAAGATTCTTCTTCAACGTAAGTCCATCTCCAAAAATTTCATTCTTTTCAACTTAAATTTCTTCATACAAAGATGAATCATTAATGAAAATTTTAATCCTTGGCCATTGAGTTTTCAAGAAACTAATTAAAGAATCTCAACTCGTGTGCTTCATAGTTAGGATCCCCGTTACTATTTTCTTTATGTGACCTCTAGTTGTTTCCTTTCTGCTTTTTATTATTGTTTTTACTTTTCCAGCTCAGTTGACCTATAAAGCCTACTGGTACCTATTATTTTGGTACTCATACTATACTCTGCATATTTTTTTGTGATGTAGGTTAGAGCACCAGTCGCCAAGGTTGATATCGAGCCGGTTGCGGGGACATTCAGAGGCTAGGGCGAGCTTATGGCGTTTTGGATTAGCCCGTCTCCTTCTATTTTAGATTTTGACTAGTCTTTTTATTTTTGGGAAAAGTCTATATATTTTGTCCATTTTTTGGGATTTATGCTCGTCTTTAGAAGCTATGTACCTATGACTACAAGGTTTTGGGTGTCGATCTTGCATTTTTTATTGTATATATTTTCTTTTGTTCTTGTCTTCCGTCACGTTCCTGAAATTATTTCATGTCGCTCATATTTATTGTTTCTACCATATAGTCTTGTTAATTGTCGTTTTGGGTTACAAATTGACTTACTTCCTGGTGGGTTATAGCAGGTGTCACCATGTAACATCTCGCTAATTGAAAGGACTAGAAATAAGTTAAAAATTGGAAATAGTCATTTTTGGGAAAGAATAAAAATCTGGAAAATTTGTCAAGTATGTCAATTTGAGTTTTTGGGTCAACTTCAAACGACCATAACTCCTAGATCAAGATGATTTAGGTGTGATTCAAGATATCGTAGGAAATATCTTGGAATAATCTTTCCAACGCCGCCGAGTTTACTCAATTCCGAGTTCGTATGAGTGAGATATGCCCATTTGAAGTTGGGATGTTCAAATAAGAAAACTCTAATCCGGATTTTAGAAGGGCATTATGGTCTTTTCCATGCCCCATGACTTGATTTCATTTTTTGGTACTTAATTGGGGTCTAAACTGATAGGATTCAGTTTACGCTTTTACAATATTGAGTTAGGGTTTTAGAGAAGAGAAAAAGAAGAGGATAAGGAGCAAGAATCGTCAAGAGCATCAAGAATCGCATGTGGATTTCGTCAAGGGGTGATCCCTATGAGGTATGTGAGTTCAGATAGCGTTGGGTTCGTTCACCCACGTGCCAAACATGTTTATTTCAGTATGATTTTCGTCCTAAAAAATTGAGACTTTGATGTTCTTGAGTAATATTTTTGAATTGCTTTCATTCTTGAATTTGGGATGAGATTGAGGATTTCTTGAGAGTTTAAGGTCGATTTTAGAGTTGTGTTTGATTAGATTCTTGTGTATGTACGTTGGGTATCTGAATCTAAAGAGAAATGGAGAAAAAGAATTGAATTTAGGCGAATTGGGGTTAGAAAACGAAGAAGGAAAAATTCGGGTGAATCTGGTGCCCCAGTCCGAGTTGCGGACCTGGTCCCCCATTTCATAGAAAGTTTCTTCGCGTCGTAGAGCGGTCACAGACCGTTCTGCCTCAAAATTTATTTTGCGACTAAATAATTAAATGCATCTCCACTTCGTGGATTTGCTCCCAAACAGTGATTTCTTGATCTTTTCTCATGTTTAACTATCTAAAAACACTATTAAACATCATCAGATCTTTCCTATCACAATCACAATCCTTGAATCCATAATTCAATTCAAGGAAAGTTAAGAGTCAAGTCAAGAGAAGTTCATAGAGTCTCCAAAAGACTTTTACAAATGTTTTAACTTTGTTTTAAGACTTGAGTTTTGAGTTGAGAAAAGAGTAAAGTTTGCAGTTCATTTCTTCAAAAGAGTATATCGGGACTATGTATTCCCAAAGAGTAAACTGTTTTCACATTTAAAGAAGAAAGGAAACCTTGATTTTCAAAAGATCCTTTGAGCTAATTTTTAGTTAAAGAGTAACCGTTTTCACATTTGAGTAAGAAAGGGAACATCGATTCCAAGAGAGCTTTTAAGCTAAGTTTTGAGTAATTATCTCAAACCAAAGAAAGAAGTTATGTTTTTAAACATATGAGCTGAGTGTTTTGGGAGTAGTATTGAGCACCGATATGGGGACAAGTTTGAGTTCAGATAACTCACATCTCCATAAACCATGTAGCCATCATGGTTAGTAAAAGATCATACTTTTTAGATGATTCCTTAAGTGCTTTTTAGCATAGACTAGTGGATCCACTTAGTTAAGGCATTCTATATGATGGCAAAGTATATGACAATTCTAGCAGCGTGGGTAAGATGATGTATCACCACTTAGGCTCATAGTGGTGGTTGTCGGTTAGAGAAATTCTCACAACAATATTTTGTATTTTTATATACATTCAGAGTTTATATTGTATCTTTACATACATTCAGAGTTACTATTACATTTCTAAATACATAGAGTTGTTATCCATGTTTTAAAAGTTTTTCTTTATATTGCATTTATTTTATTACTTTATATTGAAATGAGTCGGTTGAGTTGAGTTGAGCCCAAGTATATTCTTTCAGTTCCTTTCAAGCTTATGTCTTGTTTTAGATTTCTCCTCACATGCTCGTACATTCAATGTACTGATGCCAGTTGTCATGCATCTTATTATAATGCATATTCAGGTAACCAGGATCAACATTCCACGCATCGTTGATTCTAGTCGAGCTCCAGAGTTTGTTGGTTCCTTGCTTCCGAAGGATTCCTTTTTATTGCTTTCCAGTATTTAGTTCATTAAGATGTCGTGGGTATTTTCCCGACATCCATCTCAGTTATTAGAGGCTTCACAGATAGATAGTCAGTTAGTTCATTTGTCTTTACCTTGTTATTGGCTGATGTTCAGATTTGAGTTGCCACTTTGGCTAAGTTAAATGTTTATTTCTAAAACATTATGAGTTTAGTTTGAGACAGTTGAGTTATCTTGCATTTGATTTCTTTTCTTAATGCTTAAAGTCTTCCGCTGAGTAAGTTAGCCAGGCCAAGGGTTCGCTTGGGGGCCAACAATGGTTCTCGAGTGCCAGTCCCGCCCAAAGTGTAGGCTCGGGGTGTGACACACCATGACTCAAGTTTTCGGGTCATTGTAACCATCCCAAGTCAAAATCCCACAATATTGACTAATTTGGATTTACATTATAAATAACCTGCTACATGTAGTTTTAATTCTCTCTATGAAAACATTTTCTATTTTCGGGATTTGAACTAAAAATATTTTCTATGCTTGGTGTTTTTGTTGATTCATACTTCTATAGTTGGATTGATTCCTATGCACTTTGATTTAAGAGCCTATTTGTCTATGTTGTTATTGTTATCTCTTGTATTCAGATTAACAAATCAGAAATGATAAAAGATGAAAAGAAAAAAACAAAGAACTATCTGAGTCCACAGAATCCACTATGTGTCCTTAAGAAATTTAATCCCCTCAAGCACCCGAGGTTGCAGATTAATTCCTCCCAAGATAAAACGGATTAACCATTAAAAAAGAAGCGGTACCTCAAACTTCAATAATTTCAACGAACTCAAAATGACATCAATGAATCACACACACAAACACGATCGATCGATTTTTTTTTGTAAGAAATGTATGCAAGAGAAGGGAAGAATTTGATGCAGTAAAATGAGAGAAAGCCTCTCTATTTATAGCAAACAAAGGGTAATGTCACAACTCTTTGGAAAGAAGACAACCTTTCAGAAAGGTCACAACACTTTGAAAAAGGCACAACCTTCCAAAAGGTCACAACCCTTCGGCATAGTCACAACCCTTCATTTCCTGTTCACACCTTTAAAACCCAACAATCCCCCACATGAATAGGAAGTGGCTATTGTTAAAACATATGCATGAAAAACTATGTGATTCGTAAGTAAGGATTGATTGCATCTGGATAAGTGGGTTTCCCTTTGAACTTTCCATAGTGAACATATATCGGATATACTCGGTCAATCGGTAGATTTGATATCTTTGAACCGTCGAGCTTTGGTGTA
>NW_006239404.1:162219-174211 GCF_000226075.1 Solanum tuberosum | reverse complement strand
TTTTTGTTTCAAATTGTTTTGTTCGTTTCAGCCATGAACACGTCTTGGTTTATAAGTACATAGATAACTGGCCTTACCGGATTCTCCTCGAAGCGGCTTACACTTCAAACTTACATAGGTGATTTCTAAATGTGTTATCTCGTAGATACACTATTTGATATACCTCTATCAAACATAGAAAGCACTAAAAAGTCCTAATGCCTTTATCCTTGTTACTGAACATTGTCTTATCATGAGAATGGACCATAAAAAAATATTTTGACAATGTTGAACCGTCATCAATGAGTTTGTTTGATCTTTTTGAACCTAGATCTTGGGATCTCCATTCTTCTAGGCAGAGTTACCGCCACAATGACTTGTCCTCGACCATAGTCCCATTCCTTTTGATAATCTATCAACTCCCTCTCTAGTTAGGCCTTTTGTTAGTGGATCCGACACATTATCCTTTGACTTTACATAGTCAATTATGATAATTCCACTAGAGAGTAGTTCTCTAACGATATTATGTCTATGTCATATATGATGAGACTTTCCATTATACATCATGTTCCATGCCTTACCTATTGCAAATTAACTCTCACAGTATATGCATATTGGAGCTAAAGGTTTGGGCCAAAAATCTTTCAAGAAATTTCAGAGTCATTCAACTTCTTCATCGGCCTTATCTAGAGTGATAAGCTCAGATTTCATAGTAGAGCGAGTGATCCATTTCTGTTTAGAAGATTTCTAAGAGATTGCTCCTCCACAAAGAGTAAATACATATCCACTCGTGGATTTTACTTCATTCGACCTGGTGATTCAATTTGCATCACTATATTCTTCCAATACTATTGAATATTAGTTATAAAGCAAAACAATAGTTTTTAAGTATGCTTTAAATACTCCAAAACGCTTTTCATTGTCATCCAATAAGTTTGATTGAGATTACATGTGATCCGACTCAGTTTATTAATAGCACTTGCTATATCTGATCGTGTACACTTCATGATATATATCATACTTCTCAATACTCTAGCATAATCCAATTGTGAATCACTTTTTCCTTCATTTTTTTGAAGTACAAAGCTCACATTTATTGGAGTCTTGGCAATATTGATATCCAAATACTTGAACTTGTCAAGTACCTTTTCAATCACATCAGTAACTTAAATGACTTTCATATCGAAGTTACTTTCTAGCATCTGCTTAGTAGCATTTATGTCAGAAATGTCTCTTTTGATGATCATTATTCATTAACATAAAAACAAACAATGACCTTGTGATTTGGTGTGTATTTAATGTAAAAACATTTATCACATTCATTAATCTTGAATTCATTTGCCAACATAGTTTGGTCGAATTTTGCATGCCATTATCTGGGCACTTGTTTTTAGTCCATAAAGTAACTTAACAAGTTTACATAATTTCTTTTCTTTACTAGGAACCACAAAGCCCTTGGGTTGTTCCATGTAAATTTCTTCCTCCAATTATCCATTATATTTAAAAATGTTTTCACATTCATTTTGACGAATTTGAAGGCCATATACCGCAATTAGCGCAATTAACATATGAATTGATGTAATCCTAGTTAGTGGCTATTATGTGTACAAATAATGAAGGCTTTCTTATTGTCTAACGCCTATGACAACAAGCCTTGTTTTGTATTTGTCAATAGTTTCATCAACTTTCTTTTCCTTTTGTAGATCCACTTTGAACCCAAAGATTTATTTTCTGGAGGAAGATCAACCAACTCTTTAGTACGGTTGCTCAAGATTGAATCTATCTTACTATTGACAATCTCATTCCAAAAAAAATGAGTCCACAGAAGGAATAACTTCTTTGAGTTTATGAGACTCATTTTCAAGAAGAAATGTTACAAAATCAAACTCGAAGGAAGTAATTTGTCAAGTGACATTTACTACGCCTCTGAATCTCTTTATTAAGTACATTCTCCTTTGGTTCATTCCAAGGTCGTTTAGACCCTTCACATAACTATCCGACGGTTCAGACATATGAATCATAAATTGACATGCTTTACTATTTGTAGCATATCCAATGAACATATAATCCACGGTCTTAGGTCCTATTTTGACCCTTTTGGGAATAGTTCCCTCATTTCTATTTCTCATATGGAATAGACTGTATTGGAAATTGTTAGTTCACTATCTTTCAAGAGTTATTGCTTGTATATACTTTAAGGGGCGAAAAATAGTTCTCTATCAGGATACAACAAAGCCTGAACAAATAAAACTTTTTGTTGCTCCCTTTACTAATAAACAAAACTTTTTGTTTCTCTCTTTCTGAACAGACAAACTTTTTGTTGTTCTCTTTTGCTATTATGATAGCACCCCCCACAAATTTTGTGGTAAACCTGAACTTATAAGTAGGACATTCAACATTTCCTTCAAAGTTCGATTTTTTCCTGTCAATAATTTCATTAGATTGAGGTGAGTATGTGCAGTAATTTGATGGATAATTCCATTTTCCAAATATATTTCTGCAAAAGAAAATTCATTTCTTCATACCTACCACTTCTAATCATGACAATGATTTTCAACTTCAGTTTTATATTGCCTAGATGTTTCTATTGCTTCATTTTTACCATTCAACAAATAGACATAACAATATCTAGTGCAATTGTCAATAAAATTTATGAACCATTTTTTCCACCACGAGATGGTGTTGACTTCATATCATAAATGTCAGTGTAAATCAATTTTAAGGGATTAAAATTCCTTTCAACAAATTTGTAAGTATGCTTAACATACTTAGATTCAACACATACTTGACATTTTGATTTATTGCACTAGAAGTTAGGCAAAACTTCTACGTTGATCAGTTTTTTTCAAGGTGTTGTAATTGATATGTCCCAAGCGTTCATGTCACAAACAGTTTGACTCAAGCAAGTAAGAACAAACAAAAATACTGAGTTTGAAAAAGACCTTCCGTGAGGTAACTTTTTCCTACAAATATTGTCTTTACTTTTTATAACTTTGTCAAATACAGTTATTGTTTTAGAGTCAGCTTCTTGCCAGATGTCCTTTGCAGAAAGACCTTTCCATAACATTCAATTTGTTATAGAATTTCCCATGACCATAGTCTCTTCGGTCCAATGAGGGCAATATGACCCAAATGTTTGTTTTACAACACAAACATAACAGATCACTTTTCACCAATGTTCATGTATATACAAATAGACATATCTTTTCATGATTCACAATATTTTAAGTGACACTTTTTTCATCAAAGAATACACTTCTTTTGAACGAGTAATATAATTTTGTGGTTTTATACTAGTCATATCATATACTAGTAAAGAGAGACTCAACGACCACAATATCAAATATACTCCAAGAATTTTGTGGATCTAACATAATACAAGAATGTCATTAAATTTCATATCTTGTACTTTCAAATTTAAATTAGATAGTAAGTCTAATTTTGTCTTTATCACAAGTAAAGAGCCCCCCACATTTTAAATATGTTCTCAAAAATATTTTTCAAGTATTTGAAATTATTTTCCACATATTTTTTTCCATGCTTTCAAATTGTATACCATCAAAATACACATTGGCAACACGAAGCCTTCTTTTGGAGACTTAATCCATAGAAACACCCATTGTAGGCACAAAAATCACTAATTTTATGTTACTAGTATTTTTTTTCCTTTCTGTCACAACTAGACAGACCACTTAGTATTATAAAGATTCAATCTTTATACTACTTGTTTCTAGTTTAACGATGAAGTTTTTATATTCTTCTAATCATTAACCGAATGAACCTTGAATTCTGATGAAGTTTTTATATTTTTCGAATCAGTTTCACATTCAGACAAAGTAATAAACCAAAAAGGTTTTAATCTCCAAAAACTTCAAATACAATACTGTTTCTAGCTAACGATGAAAATTTTATCTTTTTCAAATCATTTAGCCTTAATATTCATGATGAAGATTTTGTACTCTTCAAGTCAGAATATTCATTCAAACAGAGTATTTAACAAATTGGTGAAGTTTCTATATTTTTCAAACCAATGAACAATCTGATTTGTTCGTGAAGTTCTTATATTCTTCAAACCAAAGGAGTAAAAAAATCAGAAGATTTTAGTCTCCAAAAGTCGAACACTATCAAACTTCACATGGAGTAGAAAACTACAAAAAGTTTTCTCTTTCCTCCTCTAAACAGAATACATATTAATAATAATAAAGACATATTCTGAGATCATCACATAATGACCATCTATCCTAACATTTATGAAATAAATCTCATAACTTATAAATGATAGAAAAAGAAAATAATAACCAAGGGAAATAAAGATAGAACCTGATTTTTACTCTCATTGAATCATATTCTATCTGTCAGCAATGATTCCATGCAAGTTACTTTTCTTGCTATTTTTTTTGTTTTCTCAGTTTCCATCATATTCCTATTTTCCTCAAGAAGACATTTAATTTTAACAAGAAACTAAACTCATGTTCAAATATTATTAGGAGACAACAATTGTTCATTTACTTCTTCTCATAGTTATGTAAAACCAAGAATATAGAAAAAAAAATTAAAGTGCATATCTTAACCTTTATGCACAAAATAACTTTTTTTATTGAAAAGAAAACTGAAGGGGTGCAATGCTTCAATGCACTTGGGAAGAAAATAAAAATAATCTTACCCATTCAAGGAAAACATTCTACAGAAAATATACTCGAACATACTAAAGTAGTACTAATTCATCCCAAATCTCTTTTATCATATGATAAAATAATTCTCTTTTTCTTATTTTTTTTTCAACAAAAAGAACATAGAAAATAAAAGTAATTTCCTTACCATAGAAAATACCATCAATATTAAATTTCTTAAGCTTGTTATCTCCTGTATTCAGATTAACAAACCAGAAATAATAAAAGATGAAAAGAAACAAAACAAAGAACTATCCAAGTCTACAAAACCCACTGTCACGACCCAAGGGTACACCCTAGATGTAACATGGCATACTTGACCTCGAAGGGGTCTCATACAAGCCACTTAGCATATCATAACATAAGATAATAGAAAAGTGCAAAAATTTAAAACATTTTTCATACAATCGAAGTCTCATAAAACGAAGCGGAACTCTTTAACATTGTCTCAAACCATCTACAACAACTTTGAATAACTCTTGGGACATAGTCCATACAATAGTTTAAAACATAAAAGAAAGACATAAAGGAAATGGTGGATATATCCTCGAATGCTATGAGGACTCACCAAATCTTCAACTCCTTGCTCCTACTAAGAATCTAGCCACGGTAAAAGAACCCAATGTCACCGGACCCTACATTTGATGATAATGTAGGAAAGAGTATGCGTCAGTACAAAATGTACCAAATATGATAGCTAGCATAACATAAGGGTTAGTCAACATAGATATATGCCATAATCATAAGAGATACTTCATAAAACATAAACTATAAGCATAAGTGACAATAACATAGTCATAGGCATAATCTTCAGCATAGGCACAATACAAGCATATGTCAACCCTTAGTCCTTCATAACATATGAGAACTACTTCTCAAGTAACCTCAAATCATACTTGTGCAATGCATGGATGAGACCCCATAATCCCACCCACACTAAGTACCACTTTTAGGCCATCATAATCATACTTACCATCCTTTGATCTCATCCTTAGCTTGATTCTTATACACAAGGGAATCTCTCACCTTTAGTCAATCATATCATGGAAGGCAATTATAGAAACAATCCAAGCTAAACATACATCATATAAGAGAAACACTTCATAAGAAGCTTCAAGTCATACTTGTGCAA
Source organism: Solanum tuberosum (assembly GCF_000226075.1). Lineage (NCBI taxonomy): Eukaryota > Viridiplantae > Streptophyta > Magnoliopsida > Solanales > Solanaceae > Solanum > Solanum tuberosum. The sequence continues at coordinate 168,430 of NW_006239404.1, read as the reverse complement.
TGTATGGATAAGACCCCTTAATCCTACCCATACTAAGTATCACTTTAGGCCGTCATGCAAACTCATTAGGTAGGGACTAGTCCCTCTCATAAAACCTTAGAACACTATGAGGTACTCATTTAAGCACATCTTAGTTCCTTATTAGGTTTGAACACTATGAGATGCTTCTTCAAGCATGTCTTAGTTCATTATTACCTTGAACACTATGAGATGCTTCTTTAAGGATGTCTTAGTTCATTAATGATTTTGAACACTTCGAGATACTTCTTCAAGAATGTCTTAGTTCATTTACTCTTGGAACACTATGAGATGCCTCTCTAAGTATGTCTTAGTTCATCTTCTTGAACACTTCGAGATACTTCTTTAAGCATGTCTTAGTCCCTTGGATATAGAGATAGCTACTAAAAACCCGGACTTTACTAGTTGAAGGCTTCTATCTCATGAGACCTACTTTGAGGAAACCCAGACTCTACTATGTGAGGGTCCCCCTTTTTTTGTGGAAGTACGGACTCAACTAGGTGTGGTTCTCCTTTCTCTTGAAGCCCGGACCCGACTATGTGTGAACTTTCTTCTCATTATCAATATCCATTTGAGACTAAGCATACACCCCCTTACATTAGTTATTAAGCCTTACTCAACATTCATGTCTCATGGAAGGATGTCCATGACAATCAATCGATGTTTAAGTGATTCTATCACTTTATGCATTCAACATTCATAACGTAGATTAGGTAGGAAAAGGCCTTCCACCACAATTCTATCCATTAATCTTTTATTCTCATATAGACGTTACTCTCAAAGCCTTAACATACATAATTCATCATATTAGCTTTACTCTCAAAGACCTAGAAGTCAACATTCATGAATACAAGCCTTACTCTCAAAGTTTTACTTCATACAATCATCATACATATCTAGATCACAATATATTCTAGTCACAAGCTTCATTCTTAAGCAATTCTAACCATATTTCATCATAAAGGCTCAATCTCAATCATTACTAGTCATGATCCATCATATATACTATAATCTAATTCAATTCATGTTTACATGTTTCTATTCTTGAACAATTACTATACATGTCATCAATTCTAGAAGATCACCTATGAATCCTCAATTTTCTGTCACGCCCTGAGGCTACCCCTAGACGCGGACACGAGACCTAGGATCACGAGTGACCCCAAGCTAACCCTGCTGGCATATCATAAGCATACCAAAAGATAAACTGAAACAAGAAACACTATTCGGAAGCTTAATCATAGTAAAACTGAAATGATGGGGAATACCCATACTAAGTCTGAATATGTATATATAAAGTTGAGAAGAGTTTAAGATACTGAAATAAACTCAAGTACTAAAACTGAATATAACTATGTCTGAAAATAACCCCTAACTGACTAGAAATGCTGGGACATGCCCCAGCTAAATCTTGCAACACTGAAACTAAAACTAAAAGCAAAGGAGGATAATCATGTCACTCATCCTTGAAGGATGAGGACTCACTACTAATGTTGCTGAACTGAAGATCGGGAATCGATCTATGCATGATCTAGAAGTTGAGAACCTTAACCTACATCACGAGAAGATGTAGCGCAGAGTATACGTCAGTACTTGAAAGGTACTGAGCATGCAAGATAGAATAGAGCTGAACAATAATCATAACTGAACCAAAGCATATATCTGAGCAATGATAAAAGATAAGCATGATACCAAACTGAGAATACTGGGCATGAAATAACTGAATGCAATGATCAAGTTTATATCATGCTGATGCTGAAATCTGACTGTAACTAATAACATGGTCAATGCAATAGAGTTTGACTGAATTGTGGGAGCTACTAATAACCGACATAAAACCACATGAGCTAAATGTAAAGTCCGATGTATACACCCCATCGAGAGGACCCACTATACCCTGCCAGAGGTACAGAGGCATGACTGGTGTGATCACTAAAATGATACCTACAGAGGAGACTTACAACCTACGGGGCACGTAGTTCTGGGACTTGAGGGTGACTGACCCTAGTCCACTCAGTATTAAGCTTCTCCCAATTAATTATGTAATTAATAATTTATGATTGAATTTCTCTAATATTGGGTAGCTCAAAACTGACATGCTAACTGAAAATGCAACATTAATATGCTGATAATGAAACATTCAAATCTGAGGCATGTATATTTGAAATATCTGACCTAGCATGTGTAATTCATGAACTAAATAGCTAGGGTTCTGAAATTATGAAAGAATCTACACAAAATAATATTTAAATCATGATAATCTGATTAGGAATATTAAAGTACGCAATTCATAATAATATGCTGAAATTCTAGAAACGCTAGGTCTAGATAATATGAAGGGAATCAAGAATCTGACTAAATTCTAGGGACTTAATGGGTGAAAGGAACCCACTAGTGAAATCCCACATACCTGGTGACGAAATTCATAGAGAAATCCTTCGATTTCGGGGTTGGAACTGAAGAAAACTTATTGCGTTCTTGGAGGGGTTTGAGTCGCCTATTTCTTCTCTCTTTGCTCTAATTTGGATGATTTTAGGTGAATAAAGGTTTTGGTTATGTTCTAACTAGGTTGTTAGGCTTAATCTGAGTAAAACGACGTAATTTAGGGGTTAAATGATGTAGTTTAGGTGCCCAACGCATAGGGGAAAGGACCAAAATGACCATCACTTAATTCTGTCGAAGGCCACCCGTGGATAGACCTACGGTCTGTGGGTTGATCTAACACCATAGGTTGGGGTCTTCGATCAAGTCTGCCCGACAGGGCTTCACTTAAACGTTCATAACTTTTTTACTCGGAGATGGGATTATAGCAAACTTGGTGGCGTTGGAAAGAGGATTGAATTATCTATCATTAGGTGGTTATGGGCCACTTAATTCCTTTTGTGCTAAGAGTGATGACCATTTGAAGTTGATCCATCAGCGATTTCCCTCTAACTAGCTGCTGATCCTCACCTTCGGTCCGTAGGTCCAACCACTGATTGTACTGGTCGACCGTGGGTGGGATCAGAGACTATTAAGACTTGGGCCTTAATGATGGAACCCCACGTATGGTTCGTGGTCCTACCTATGGTTTGTGGGGGGTTTCGTTGGTACTGGCACCCATTTTTCTGGAAACTAGGATTTTCTTCGTTTTGAGATCTGAGGTGTTACAATATCTCCCCCTTGGGAACATTCATCCTTGAATGAAGACTAAACTAGCTAAAGATGGAGGGAAAGAGATGCAACCCTACCACTAAACACTGGAAACTGATTTCTGACTGGACTAAGTTCCAAGAACATGCAAATACGCTGAAAATGCAAGTACAAATTGAAGGAACATGATACTAAGACTGAAGCTACACATGAATGACTGAAAAACTGAAGAGGAACTATTACCTCAAGCTGGAAGGGAATCAGAAGGCAAGAGGTGAGGATACTTGGCCTTTATGGCTGCTTCAGCTTCCCAAGTAGCTCCCTCTACGGATTAACTTCTCTACAAAACTTTACTTGAATCGACTTCTTTGTTCCTCATCCTTCGAATCTGACGATCAAGGATTTCAACTAGTACCTCTTCTTAAGTGAGACTATCCTTCACAGCCACACTTTCTAAAGGTACAATAGATAATGAATCACCCACACAGTTCTTCAACAACAAAATGTGAAAAATCGAGTGTACTGCTGCTAGTTCTGCTGGCAACTCTAACTCATAAGCCACTTTACCAACTCTTTTCAAGATCTTGTAAGGGCCTACATATCTAGGACTGAGCTTTCCTTTCTTGACAAATCTCATCACCCCTTTCATAGGTGACACTTTCAAAAAAAACCAATCATCAACTTGGAACTCTAATTCTCTTCTCCTTACATCTGATTAGGACTTCAGGCGACTCTGGGTTGTCTTCAGTCAATCTCTACTGAGTTCCACTTTCTCCATAGCATCATGAACTGAATTTGGCCCTATCAAGGCTGCTTCACCTACTTCAAACCAACCAACTGGAGATCTACATCTACGCCTATACAATGCCTCACAAGGGCCCCTCTGAATGCTGGAATGGTAACTATTATTGTAGGCAAACTCTATAAGAGGAAGGTGATCATCCCAACTACCCTTGAAATCGATCACTTAAGATCTCAACATGTCCACTAAGGTTTGAATGGTACGCTCTGCCTGATCATCTGTCTGCGGATGAAATGTTGTGCTAAGATTAACCTGAGTACCAAGACCCTTCTGAAATGACTTCCAAAAATGAGAGGGAAACTGAGGACCTCTATCTGAGATGATAGACAAAGGAACCCATGCAACCTGACTATCTCATTATTGTAAATCTTGGCGTAGTCCTCCGTTGAATCTGTAGTCATGACCACCAAAAAGTGTGCATACTTAGTAACTCTATCAACTATCACCCAAATGAAGTCATGATGTCTGCGAGTACGAGGTAATCCTGTAATAAAGTCCATGTTGATCACTTGCCACTTCCAAGTAGGAATGTCGATCTCTTGCATCATACCTCCTGGTTTATGATGTTCTACCTTGACTTACTGACAATTGGGGCACTTAGCCACAAAATTCGTTATATACCTTTTCATACCATTCCACCAATAGACTTCCCGCAAATCACGGTACATCTTAGTGGCGCCTGGATGAATAGAATAACTGGAGTTATGGGCTTCTGTAAGAATCTGTTATCTCAAGTTACCCACCTTAGGAACAGATAATCGACCCTGATAGTGAAGCACACCATCTCCCCCTTGGAGAAAACCTCAACCATCTGCTGATGGATTGCACCCCTTAGTTGAAGCAATATGAGATCACTGTCTTGCTTTTCCTTAACCCTTGCTACCAATGAAGATTCTGACCCATTCTGGACTGTTACACCACTATCTGATATACTCATAAGACGAACTCCTAAGCGAGCAAGTCTGTGAATATCCTTTGCTAGTTCCTTTCTTTCTTCCTCAACATGTGCTACACTATCCATATGTAGTCTACTAAGAGCATCTGCTACTACATTTGCCTTACCAGGATGGTAATGCACACTCATATCATAATCCTTGAGGAATTCAAGTCATCTCATCTGGCGAAGATTCAACTCTTTTTGGGTGAACACATACCGAAGGCTCTTATGGTCCTTGAACACATCTATGTGAACACCATACAAGTAATGTCTCCAAATCTTAAGTGCAAACACCACTGCTGTAAGCTTGAGGTCATGAGTTAGATAGTTATTCTCATGCACCTTAAGCTGTTTAGAAGCATAAGATATAACCTTACCTCGCTGCATCAACACTCAACCTAGGCCGACTCTAGATGCATCACAATAGATCACATAACAGTCTGAACCCTCTGGTAGAGTCAAAACAAGAGCTTTATTCAACCTAGTTTTCGGTTCTACGAAGCTCTTCTCACAATCATCTGACCACTGAAACTTGAACGTTTTCTGAGTCAACTTAGTGAACGGAGAGGCTATGGATGAAAATCCTTCCACGAACCTTCTGTAATTACTCGCTAGACTAAGAAACTTATGATATTTGTAGGAGAGGTAGGTCTGGTCCATTGTTTCACTGCTTTTATTTTCTAAGAATCCACTCGAATCCCTTCGTTAGACACTATATGCCCAAGGAAAGCAATTGACTGCAACCAAAACTCACATCATCTAAACTTCACAAATAACTGGCAATCTTTGAGAGTTTGCAGGACAGCCCTCAAATGATTCGCATGTTCTTCCTCACTCCTACAGTAAATGAGGATATCATCAATAAATACGATAACAAACAAGTCCAAATACTTCTTGAATACTCTGTTCATTAAATCCATGAAAGCTACAGGAGCATTGATTAATCCAAATGACATAACTACAAATTCATAATGACCATACCGAGTTCTGGAGGCAGTTTTCGGGATGTCACTAGCTCTGACTCTAAGCTAATGATAACCAGATTTGAGGTCTATCTTGGAGAAATGACTAGCACCCTGAAGTTGGTCAAACAAGTCATCAATCTTGGGGATATGATACTTATTCTTGATTGTGACTTTGTTCAACTGTCGATAGTCAGTGCACATTCTGAGAGAACCATCTTTCTTCTTCACGAACAACACTGGCGCACCCATGGGGAAATACTGGGTCTGATGAAGCCCTTATCTAGAAGGTTTTTCAACTTTTCTTTCAATTCCTTAATCTTAGCTGGAGCCATTCTGTAAGGAGGAATATAAATAGGC
>NW_006239404.1:155619-162199 GCF_000226075.1 Solanum tuberosum | reverse complement strand
AACAACATTGGTGCACCCCATGGGGAAATACTAGGTCTGATAATTCCCTTATCTAGAAGGTCTTTCAACTGCTCTTTCAATTCCTTAAGCTCAGCTGGAGCCATTCTGTAAGGAGGAATAGAGATAGGCATGGTATCTGGAAGGAGATCAATTCCAAAGTCAATTTCCCTTGCGTGGAACTCATTAACTACAAGAACTGACTCAAGAGTTTGGGTTTCAGAGCTTGAATCCTTAACCCAAACTAGATGATAGAGATACCTCTTAAAAACCATCTTTCTGGCCTTAAGGTAAGAAATGAATCGACCCATAGGCGCTAAGCTACTACCCTTCCATTCTAAGATTGGTTCGTCTGGAAACTGAAAATGAACAATCATAGTTCTACAATCGACTGAGGCATAACATGAATGTAACCAATCCATGCCTAGAATGACATCGAAGTCTACCATTTCTAACTATACAAGATCTGCTGAGGTGACTTTCTGGGAGACTGTGACAGGGTAATTTTTGTATACTCGTCTAGCTATAATTGGGTCACCGACTGGAGAAGAGACTGAGAAGGGTTATGAGAGAGTGTTTGGACTAACATTGAAGTTGACTGTTATAAAGAGTTACAAAAGAAAAAGTAGTCCTTGTTTTCTTTCCACTGAGTGAACCATATGTGAGCCACATCCTTAAGATGGTAGGATGCAGATTCCACCCTATCACTATCAATCAGTTGCATCACTCTAAAGATTTTCTTAACCTCATCAATAAAATTATGTGGGTCCTCACCAACTTGCAACCCTAAAAACTCAAGCGGATTCATCCTAACAAAATCTCGAGCTCTAGCTGCCATTGATCCACCATTTCTATTAGTAGGAACTGGAACCTCCTGATTGTTCTCATTGGTCACACTCTAAACCAAAAGTTGAATAGCATTCTGAAACTCTGCGTTCAAAACCTCATGGTCTGCAACTAGAGGAACTGCATTAGCAATGCGTGCATTAGCATTCCATACGTAAGCTCTACGAGGAGGCATGATCTTAAGTGCATAACAATGGATTAGAAATGAGATCATACAAACGCACGATGAGAATATCAAGAGAGTGAAGTTTCCTTACAACACTTCATAGCCTCCTTCTCATTATATGTAGTGTACTTCACACCCATGAAAAGAACTCTACTTAGTGCGGCTTTTCAGACATCCTAGGACTCTTAAACCTAATGCTCTGATACCAAGTTTGTCACTCCCTGAGGCTACCCCTAGACACGGACACGGGACCTAGGATCACGAGTGACCCCAAGCTAACCCTGCTGGCATATCATAAGCATACTTAAACATAAACTGAAACAAGAAACACTATGCAGAAGCTTAATCATAATAAAACTGAAATGAAGGGGAATACCCATACTAAGTCTGAATATGTATATATAAAGCTGAGAAGAGTTTAAGATACTGAAATAAACTCAAGTACTAAAACTGAATCTAACTATGTCTAAAAATAGCCTTTAACTGACTAGAAGTACTGGGACCCTAGCTAAATTTAGTAAAACTGAACCTAAATCTTAAAGAAAAGGAGGATAATCATGTCACTCATCCTCGAAAAATGAGGACTCACCACTGATGCTGCTAAACTGAAGATCGGGAATCGATCTACGCGTGATCTGGAAGCTGAGAACCTGAACCTACATCACGAGAAGATGTAGGGCAGAGTATACGTTAGGACTTGAAAGGTACTGAGCAAGCAGGATAGAATAGAGATAAACAATAATCATAAATGAACCAAAGAATATATCTGAGCAATGATAAGAGATAATCATGATACCAAACTGAGAATACTAGCATGAAATAACTGAATGCAATGATCAAGTTTATAACATGTTGATGCTGAAATCTGACTGTAACTGATAACATAGTCAATGCAATAAAGTCTGACTGAACTGTGGGAGCTACTAATAACCGACATAAAATTACATGAGCTAAATGTGGAGTCTGATGTATATGGCCCATCAAGAGGACTCAATATACCCTGCCAGAGGTATAGAGGCATGACTGGCGTGATCAGTAAAATGATGCCTACAGAGAGGACTTACAACCTACGGGGCATGTAGTTCTTGGACTTGAGGGTGCCTGACCCTAGTCCACTCGATATTAAGCTTCTCCCAATTGATTATGTAATTAATAATTTATGACTGAATTTCTGTAATACTGGATAGCTCAAAACTGACATGCTAACTGAAAATGCAACATTAATATGTTGATAATGAAACATTGAAATCTGAGGCATGTATATTTAAAATATCTGACCTAGCATGTGTAATTCATGAACTTAACGAACTACGTAGCTAGGGTTCTGAATTTATGAAAGAACCTACACAAAATGATATTAAAATCATGATAATCTGATTAGGAACATTAAAGTAACTAACTCATAATAATATGCTGAAATTCTAGAAACCCTAGGTCTACATAATATGAAGAGAATCAAGAATCTAACTGAATTCTAGGGACCTAATGGGTGAAAGGAACCCACTAGTGAAATCCCACATACCAGGTGAAGAAATTCACGTTGAAATCCTTCGATTTCGGGGCTGGAACTGAAGAAAACTTGTTGCGTTCTTGGAGGGGTTTGAGTCGCCTATCTCTTCTATTTTTTCTCTAGTTTGAATGATTTTAGGTGAATAAAGGTTTTGGTTATGTTTTAACTAGGTTATTAAGCTTAATCTGAGTAAAACGACGTAGTTTAGGGGTTAAACGACATAGTTTACGTGCCCAACACATAGGAGAAAGGAACAAAATGACCCTAACTTAATTATGTCGAAGGCCACCCACAGAGGGACCTACTGTCCGTGGGTTGATCTACCAACCGTAGGTAGGGGTCGTCGGTCAAGTCTGCCCAATAGGGCTTCACTAAAATGAGCATAATGTTTTACTTGTAGATGGGATTTTAGCAAAATTGTTGGCGTTGGAAAGAAGATTCAATTATCTATCATTAGATGGGTCATGGTCCACCTAATTCTATTTGTGCTAAGAGTGATGAACATTTGAAGTTGATCCATCAGTATTTTCCCTCTAACTGGTTGATGACCGTCACTTATGGTCCGTAGATCCAACCGCGGACCATACTGGTCGACCGTGTGTGGGATCAAAGACTATTAAGACTTGGGCCTTAATGAAGAAACCCCACCTATGGTTCGTGGTCCTACCTACGGTCCGTGGGGGATTCCGTTGGTACTGGCACCTATTTTTCTGAAAACTAGGATTTTCTTCGTTTTGAGATCTGAGGTGTTACAATTCCCTTCACAAGGCATAAACCCACATTACTTCAATTTCATTAATTAGACTAGGGTTAACCATGAAAAATATGTAATATCATCATAATATCATGATTCACTACTAATTCAGTCATAAACAATCAATATCCACTCAATTGGATTCATACTCAACTAAACCCACAATATTGGAAGGAACCTTAACTTGAATTGGGAATTTCATCTTCACAATTGGGGAATTCTAGGGGGCACTATAGATGGAAGTATCCATGGATGAATAAGCTAACATACCTTGATTATAAAGCCCTACAATGCTTGCAACAATGTAGACTTGACTTAACCTAGCTTGATCTTCTTCCTCTTCTTCTTCACTTTCTAGAGAGAGAATTTCTTGGTGGGAATTGAGTTCTTTTTGGTGAATTGAAAGAATGACTTATTGACTTAGTTTAGGGGTCTAAAGTCTTTATATAGGTAGTCTAATCTAGGTTAAAATGACACCACTTAATAACTAATTAATTTTAGAAAGTTCTATTAGCCAAAACTTAAATCGACTTAAGGCCAAGACTACCTCACCCACGAGACCACACTGACGGGCCGTGGGTCCACCCACGGTTTGTGCTGGTCAATCGTGGGTGGTGATCTGTGGCTTGGTTTTGGGTCCTCGACAGGGCCCCTCACCCACGGGGTGTGGGTCCCTCTACGGGGCATGGATCCCTCCTCGTAGGTACTATTTTGGGTAGTTTCTAGGGTGGTTTCTAGGTTGGTCCTTGGGGAGTTGTACCTTGATGTCCTAACCCTAAATCCTTCATTCTAAATATGGGAAGTCAGATCTACGACTCTAACCCTCACGTCAAGCTCTAGTTGACCTACTAAACTATGGGGTGTTACACCCACTGTGTGTCCTTAAGAAATTTAATCCCCTCAAGTACCCGAGGTTGTAGATTAATTCCTCCCAAGATAAAATGGATTAACCATTAAAGAAGTAGTGGTACCTCAAACTTTAATAATTTCAACGAACTCAAAATGACAACAACAAATCACACACAGACACGATCGATTGATTTTGTTTTGTAAGAAATGTATTCAAGAGAATGAAAGAATTCCATGCAGCAAAATGAGAGAAAACCTCTATTTATAGCAAACAAAGGGTAAAGGTCACAACTCTTTTCAAAGAAGACAACCTTTCAGAAAGGTCACAACACTTTGGAAAAGGCACAACCTTTCAAACGGTCACAACCCTTTAGAAATGACAAAACCTTTCATAAAGGTCACAACCCTTCGGCATAGTCACAACCCTGCAGGAGAGTAACAACCCTTCCTTTCCTATTCACACCTTTAAAAGCCAATAGTTATGTGAACCAGTGTCACCTGGTATTAATTGGTTTCTCCCATACATTTGTTTTTTTACCGAAAGACTGTTCAACCCAATCTTTGCTAGATCCCTGATCTAGAGTCTGAGTTGTTGGTTAAGCATGTGTTCATTTTCGTGCTTATTTTAATTATTGATTTAGTTTATGCATGGAGAAAGGGGGCAATGGAATGGTCTTAGCTCCTAAATATTCAAACAATAAAAAGAAAATGAAAAAAAATAAGATTAAGACCGTTATGAATTTCATTCACTTTCCTATAGTTGTTCAAACAACCCCAAATTCAGTTATTTCAACTACATTATATGATTTTTCAAATTGATCAAGACTTTCTAGTTTATGAATTCTTCTCTATGGTACCAGTTGTTGCTTCATTGAATTTACTTCACTAATAGGTTCATGCTTCGACTTTGATCGTTATGGACTAGTATCAAATTGAGTGTTGAATCTTTAGCCTTTGTTTGATCAGGTTTGTTGATACTCACTGTCTTGTTGACTATGAGTCTTTGTCTACATGTACCCTAGTTTCGTCAGTCTCACTTGCTCGTTACTGAAAAAGATTGGGAATAAATTGATAGAACACATGGCATTTATTCGTTAGTAATCTTGTTCAAAGTCAGTAGTACGATGGGACGACTTCTCAGTCCATTCCATCATTTCAGTCAAGGCAGATGCAAATGAAATAGTTACTCCCATTCTGACAAAATTAGGAATTCATGTATCAAGTCAAGCTAAAAGAAGTTAAAGAGTATGTTGTTGCATCAACACTTTACTAACACCCTATTCTTGCGACTCAGGGGGGAACACTTCATCACCCTACCATTGCCAAAAGATATTCCTTGATAGTGGAAAACCCAAGAATTCACCCATATCCATTTTAGTGTTGTCACAGTTGTGTTGACGTATCCTAGAAGAGAATTCAAGCCAGTTATGGTGCGCCTGTCCCTTCTAGCTACTAGATACAACAAGTACCAACATATGAACTTGGTACGTTCGAGATTACCCTTAACATCGGGACTATTTTAGTCACCATAATTACCAACTTCAATATGCCCCTGCATGATCTATATTTGATAGAGGCGTTGAAGATCCACGTCCAAATACTAGGTGCTCACACAAGCTAGAGTCTTTGTAAATTGTCCTCAAGTTGTCAAGCATGTTTGGCATTACCTGTTGTGGCACCTCTTGTTGAACTATGTGAACCACGTCATCTAAAAGTTCAAACTATTAGAAAGGGGAACATTTTTAAAATTTTTAAATTAAGATGTCATATGTGTTAGTAATTTCTATTTTGTGGGCTCACATATTAATATATTATACGTAGATATGCCATCATTATAGTAGCTCATTATATGATCTAATAAAGTGTTAAAGTTTTGGGTCTTAAAAGTAAATATCTATTAATATGGGTTTAATTTAGATAACTTGAAACCCATAGACCTTTACTTATGTCTGATGGAGACTTATTAAAAATGTACAATTTAAACCTGTAATGGTACCTTTTTCAAATGAAAAGGCACTTTAGAATCCTTTAAAATGTTTTGGTCCCTGAACCAGAAGACATACTTTTCTCTTTCTCTGCATCTCACAAAAAGAACACCAAGAAAGTAATATGAAAGGTTTGAAAGATCAAGTTCATCAGTTTGGAAGATCAAGTTCATTAATCACGTTATTGCAATGGAACAAGGTTAGTGTTCCTACCATTCTTCTAGAGTAATATCTCTGCCTAATGATTTACTTGTGATCTTGTGGTAATTGTTTAAAGTTTTCTAACAATATGCTTCTTGATCATGCGAGTTTGAATTATTTATTTTTTTGGTTGAGCCATGCAGCTGCTTTTTTTATTTTTTACATTTAAGGATGGCAGTGAGACTAGGAGATGAGGCCTCTACCTTCTCTATTACCATGTTGAGTTTTGGAAACTGCAGTCCCAAAAGGATTAAGTTGGTAGAGAGGAAACA